>NC_056607.1:5915183-6060183 GCF_018340385.1 Cyprinus carpio | reverse complement strand
AGATAACAAAAATAACGATTTTATTCAACAATTCCTTTGTCAACGTTCTCCTCTGTGTTTCTCCATATCACTGTATGCTGTGTATGCTCTTCTGTATCATCCGCGCCACAAGATTGCACTGTTTCTATGTGTATTTAACTTTGTTTTGAAAGAAAACAGTGCATCCTTGTGGCGCGGATGATACAGAAGAGCATACACAGCATACTGTATTAGTCACAGGCCTCCCGGTTATCATCCAAAATATCTTAAATTGTGTTCTGAAGACGAACTAAGCTTTTACGGGTTTGGAACGACATGGGGGCAAGTGATTAATGACAAAATTTTCATTTTAGGATGGAGCATCCCTTTAACTGTTTGAATTATTATATATTTATTCTGTATGAAGGGCTTTTACAATGGGCTCAAAGCGACGGAGAGCCACTTCTCCTTCCAGCAGTGTGAGCGGGGGAGATTTTGAGGACAGCCAGACCACATCCATACCTTCAACCAGTCGGAAGAGGAGAAGGACCACAAACATCCCCACTGTTGACCCCGTGAGTTCATGTATTTAATGTCTCTGACATCTATAACACATTTTTTGCTCATGTTTTATGCAGAAATGTAAGTTATATCATGGCTCTCCTGTTCCTGCTCTCTCTGCAGTCTGCTTTAAGAAAACTGGGTGCGTCATTCTCTAAGTTTTTTCCTCACAGATTGCTGTGTGTCATGAGTTGTACAACACTATCAGAGACTATAAGGACGATCAGGGCAGGATGCTGTGTGAACTCTTCATCAGAGCGCCAAAGAGAAGGTCGGTCACACATAAGAGATTCCTGGCAGTTTGACAGCTCACTGTCAACTAAAACTCTAATGAACCCAAACTCTATAATGGATAACACAGGTCATGCTTCCCGACAGGAACCAGCCGGATTACTATGATGTGGTGTCTCAGCCCATTGACATGATGAAAATCCAGCAGAAGCTGAAGATGGAGGAGTATGATGATGTTGAGCAGCTCACAGCTGATTTTCAGCTCTTATTCAACAATGCCAAGACATACTACAAAGTGTGTATATGTCTTATATTTAAATATACATTCTGTTTTAATTATTACACAAATGAAGTATCATTGAGATATTGGGTAACACTTTAGTATAGGGACCAATTCTCACTATTAACTACTTGCTTATTAGCATGCCTTTTATTAACAAACACACACACACACACACACACACACACACACACACACACACACACGTGCTGGTCGTATAATTAGAATATCATCAAAAAGTTGATTTATTTCACTAATTACAGGTCAAAAAAGTTTGGAAACATTACTATTTTTAATGTTTTTGAAAGAAGTTTCTTCTGCTCATCAAGCCTGCATTTATTTGATCAAAAATACAGAAAAAAAATGTAATTTAAAATAATTGTTTTTAAATTTATTATACTTTAAATTATCATTTATTTCTGTGATGCAAAGCTGAATTTTTAGGATCATTATCACATGATCCTTTAGAAATCATTCTAATATGATGATTCATTATCAAAGTTGGAAACAGTTCTGCTGCTTAATATTTTTTCAGAACATGTGATACTTTTTTAGGATACTTTGATGAATAAAAAGTAAAAAAAAAAAAGAGCTATGTTTTTAAAATATAAATATTTTGTAATAACAATATACACTACTGGTCAGTAATTTGGGGGCAGTATTTTTTTTTCTGTCTTTTTTTTTAAATACAATCAATACTTTTATTCAGCAAGGTTGTGTTAAATTGATAAAAAGTGATAGTAAAGAAAATATATTATTAGAATATATATTATTAGAATTTTTTTTTTTTTTTGAATAAATGCAGTTCTTTTTAACCTTTTATTCATCAAATATATTAGACAGCAGAACTGTTTCCCACACTCATAATAAATCAGAATATTAGAATGATTTCTAAATGATCATGTGATAGACTGGATGTTACATGTGACACTGAAGGCTGGAGTAATGATGCTGAAAATTCAGCTTTGCATCACAGGAATATTATTATTTTTTTTTTTTAAGTATATTTAAATAGAAAACTATTATTTTAAGTTGTAATAATATTTCACAATATTACTGTTTTTTCTGTATTTTTGATCAAATAAATGCAGGCTTGATGAGCAGAAGAAACTTCTTTCAAAAACATTAAAAATAGTAATGTTTCCAAACTTTTGACCTGTACTGTATATATATAAAGCACATATTCTGCATGACCATATATAACCAACAACTACCTTACCAACTGTTAATAAGCAGCAAATTAAGTGTTTATTGAGGCAAAAGTCGTAGTTAATGGTTTGTTAATGGACCTTGAAAGTGTGACCAGATATTGATGTTGCTTGTATTAAAAAATACACTTAAACTTTCTTTTTTTTCTGTGCAGCCAGAGACTCCGGAGTTCAGAGCGGCTTGTAAACTGTGGGATCTGTATATTCGCACCAAAAATGAGTTTGTGCAGCGAGGGGACTATGATGAAGATGATGACGATGACGACTCACAGGAAAACCCTGGAGGGGCCACGGAGGAGGAGGTCAGGAGTCATCCTGTATCCACCTGACATGCTTTGAAGCTGTATTCATTCTGATTTGTTTGGTTTTTACAGTCTATCTCGAGCCTTAAGGAAGTGCTTGGGCAGCTTCTGGATGCTGTGTTGACGTGCACAGAACACGGGCGTCTCATTAGTGAACTTTTCCAGAGACTTCCCTCTAAAGTGGTAGTTCTCTTAATTTCATTTCAGCACATGCACAAACATATACTCTTGTTATTATTCTTATTCATTTAAACATTATTTTCCAGCAATATCCAGATTATTATGCTATTATTAAAGAACCAATAGATCTGAAGACCATTGCACAACGAATACAGGTATCTTGTTATTATGATCAGGTTCTATTACAGCATATACTGTACAATATTGGCATTTATTATTAATTATAATTTACACTGAAGCTTGTTTATTTTTGTCTGTAGGTGGGGTATTATAAAAGTGTAAACCATATGGCTAAAGACATTGACTTGTTAGTCAAAAATGCCAAAACCTACAATGAACCCGGATCACAAGTATTTAAAGTAATGTGTCACGGACATTCTATTTATTTTTATATATAATTTATAGAAATGTTTATATCTTAGACTTAGATTTATATTCATATATATGAATTCCCAGGACGCCAATACCATCAAAAAGATGTTTTCACAAAGAAAACTGGAGCTTGAACATTCCGAACCTATTAAAAGCAGCATCCGGATCAGGTAAATTATGTTATGGATTTCATATTAACACATTTTTGTTTAAGGTAGATATTTTAGCTTAAGTCAATGTAAAATATAATATGATGTTTAGTACCTATAATTATTGTTTGAATTATTTTTTGAATTATATCAAATATGTTTCCAGCATCAGGATAAGTTATATATAATGTAAAGTTTTACCACAATTTGTTAGTTAGATATAATATAATATAATATAATATAATATAATATAATATAATATAATATAATATAATATAATATAATATAATATAATATAATATAATATAATTTGGGCTGTCAAATGATTAATTGCGACATCCAAAATAAAAGTTTTTGTTTGCATAATATATGTGTGTATACTGTGTATTTTTATTATGTTTATATAAATACACACACATACAGTATATATTTCAGAGAAAAATATGCTGTTTTTATATATTAAATATATTTATAATATAAATTATATGAATATAAATATAGACATGTAAATATTTTCAAAATATATACTGTATGTGTGTGCATTTATATAAACATAATAAATGTACACAGAAGACACATTATATTATATTATGCAAACAAAACTTTTATTTTGGATGCGATTAATCATATAATATAATATAATACAATTATAATATATGCAGCATATATATATATATATATATATATATATATATATATATATATATATATATATATATATATATATATATATATATATATAATGCAAAAAAAAAACTTATACAGTGCAGATTGTAACTTTTAGTCCCAAAGGATTATGAAGACGAATTCCAAACAATAAGTTTTACTTACAACAATACGTTTTATTTTAATTTAGTAAAAATACTATAAAAGTACCAAAAAGCAGCAATGTTTTACCAGCCTTTATAGGCATGTAACATCGTGATACCATGGTATTCTTTGAAGTGTTTTTCAGTGCTATAAAATATATAACAGTGTCATGGTCACTGTTCTGGGGTGCCACCACTGTGTTGGGTTTAACATGTGACTTTTTATCAACAAAAACACATTTATATTCTGAGACATAGTGTTGTATTTGCACAGGAACAGAAGGTTTGGACAGGGAGACCGACTCTCCTCCATCACTACTGCTCTACAGTATGGCTCAGAGAGTGAAGAGGACGCTATACTAACTGGTACGTCACACACGATGGTATCTGTATAGAGATGTACCATCAGTATATGATTGGCTTCTATACTAATTAGCTGAGTGTTTCCATGTTCTTAAGGCTCTGTTCATTATGATGAGGGCGAGTCAGAGGCCGAGAGCATCCACTCCAGCATGGACATGAGCAACCCCATCTTCCAGATGTACGAGGCAGTGCGGGGCTGTAGGAACAACCAGGGACAGCTTTTAGCCGAGCCCTTCTTTCAGCTTCCCTCCAGGAAAGACTACCCCGACTACTTCCAGCAGATCAGCCACCCGATCTCCCTCCAGCAAATAAGGTACAGTAGGACAGCATCACTGCAAGTTCTTTGCTTTCGAACATACTATGAAGTATTTTATCTTTCCTCAGGAGCAAGATGAAGAACAGTGAGTATGAAAGTGTGGAACAGATAGACACCGACCTCAACCTGATGTTTGAGAACGCGAAGCGCTACAACGTTCCCAACTCTCAAATCTACAAACGTGTGATGAAGTTGCAGCATATATTGCAGGTGATATAAACCCATTCCAAACAGGAAGACTGTAACTTACAGTGTCTCAGTTAGCAGTGCAGTTAGAATTAATCATGAGACGTTTCTCAAAGATCATAAGAGAGTTCAAGAACTTTGATTGATATGACTGATTGATAATGATACTTGTGTGTGTGTATATGCAAAAAAGTATTTGGACATTTAAGCCACTATTAAAAGTGTATGAATTGTATTGCAAAACAAGTTCCATCAATATTTGCCATCCAAATATCTCTTTAATCTATATTTGTGTATATGTGTGTATATATTCAGATGAAAAGGAAAGAACTGACGAGGAGAGATGATGAAGATGGAGACAGCATGCTGTCATCTACTCTTTCTGATGGGGGCAGCACCAAGCGCAAGAGGTACATTTACAGTATTAGTAAAACTACTGGTTTGGAGCTTATTATAGTCTTAAACATTCACGCTGTGCCCTAACGTATCACCTCTGGCAGCCATAAGAAGAACACAAAGAAGAACCGCATGAAGGCTCTGTACGCTGCTGTGGCAGAGGCTCGAGAGATGGGCACAGGCCGGAGACTCTGCGACCTGTTTATGGTCAAGCCCTCGAAAAAAGACTACCCAGACTATTACAAGATTATTCTGGAACCAGTGGACCTGAGGACCATCGACCACAACATCCGCTCTGACAGATACCCCAGCGAAGACGCCATGATGGAGGACATGAAGCTGATGTTTCGTAATGCACGTCACTACAACGAAGAAGGTTCACGAGTGAGTTTGAGGTTTACTAGTAAGCTTGGAAAGACCGTGTAGAGTTAATGAGCTTTTTGAATCATTGTGTTGTCCTAGGTTTTATAAATACTAACTGCTCTGTCGTGTTGGTTTAACTCTAGGTTTACAATGACGCCAACATTCTGGAGAAGATATTAAGAGAAAAACGAAGGGAACTCGGACCTCCACCAGATGACGAGGACATCGTCTCACCCAAGTTGAAAATTAGTATGTTTTGAAAGCGGTATATGTGTATACCTTGCTTTGAATTAGGGTTGAATAGGGCTGGGCGATATGGCCAAAAGAATTATCATGATAAAATTTTTCATATCAGGTGATACTGATAATTATCACGAGACATTTACATTTTTTATATGGTGCAATTTAATTATTCTGACTGTTTGAGTTTTATTAAAATTAACCTCTGGTGTTCCATAGTAGCATCTCATATAATAGCATATACAGCATCTAAATACCATGGTAAAATATTGTTTTTAGGTATTTGTATTAAAAAACAGTAGTCTAAAAACTTTTGGTATGAGTGCACAAATGCTCAAAAAATACTCTAATTGTATTCCCTTGCTCCTTTAATACATTAAATGAATATATGTGCATAAACATTATATTGAACATTTATCAAACTCTTGTTGTTGTTTTATCGAGGAAAATAGAGCGCGATAAATTAAAGCAATAAGCCCCAAGAAGCCGTGGTTTACAGTGAATTTATAACAGCTAAGGGGCGTTGTTGGACACAACGCGAAGTGGAGTAAAACAGTTCCCCTTAGCTGTTATAAATTCACTGTAAACCACGGCTTCTTGGGGCTTATTGCTTTTATAAAACAGTTATTCCATATACATAGTAAGTAAGAGCAAGTAAAGTGTAATGATTTTAATAAAAGCAGTATTCTTCCACCAAACAATGTAGTTCCTCAGAAATAGCTGTGGTTCCAACAAAGTGGTTGCCGAGCAACACACAGAAGTAAACAAAGGTGTATGTTTGTAGGGTAATTTACAACAGCTTCGAACTTGGCTCAACCAATCAGAATCAAGGACCGGAACTATCCGTTTTATAAATCGTGATAGTTTTATCGCCCAGTGCTAAGGTTGAACAATCGAATCAAATAATAAAAAAAAAAAAAAAAATGCAATATTGCTTAGTGCGATTATTAAATAAAAAGGGTACAATTAAATTAAATATATGGGCTTTGTGTTTTAGAGTGAAGCGTAGCACTTTGTTGTTTTGCACACAAGCAGCTTATGATTTGGTGTTTTCCGTGTTTCGGAGTGACTGTAAATTCTGCTCCAAATGAAGTCTGCATGTGCTCAGTTTGGGTTGCTTGACTTGTGCATTTGGGCACAGAACATGTACCAATTAAACTCCTATTTATTTGGATTTTTGAATGACATCTCAGAAGTCCTCTCAGGAAGCTGTGACTGAGCATGTGCCACTTTCATTCCAGGAAAGAGTGGCATCTCTCCTAAAAAGTCCAAGTACCTGACTCCTCTGCAGCAGAAACTCAATGAACTCTATGAAGCGGTGAAGAGCTACACAGACAAGCGTGGACGGCGTCTCAGCACAATCTTCCTCCGTCTTCCATCCCGCGCTGAGCTTCCAGACTACTATGTGGCCATCAAGAAACCCATAGACATGGAGAAGGTGAAGAGCCACATGCTGGCCAACAAGTACCAGGATGTTGATGCTCTGGTGGAAGACTTAGTGTTGATGTTCAACAACGCTTGCACCTACAACGAACCTGAATCGCTGATCTACAAAGATGCATTGGTGCTTCACAAAGTGCTTTTGGAGACCAGGAGAGACTTGGAGGGAGGCGACGACGCTCATGTCCCAGATGTCGCGCGGCTCATCCAGGAGCTCATTCGCAATCTTTTCGTCTCAGTTCTTGGTCACCAGGATGATGAGGGACGTTGCTATAGTGACTCACTGGCGGAGATTCCAGCTGTTGATCCCAACAATCCCGATAAGACTCCACTGAACTTCGAAATCATCAGAGCTAACGTGGATAAGGGGCGTTATAGGAGACTAGACGTGTTCCAGGACCACATGTTTGAAGTTTTGGAGAAAGCCAGGCGTCTGCACAGGTGATGATGCGTTTCATTCACTCATTCTGTCTAGGATTCACGTACATGGAGAGGTAAAGTGTTGGTTTTTCACAATCCTAAATGTTTTAAATTGTGTGGTAGAACTGATTCTGAGATCTTTGAGGACTCTGTGGAGCTCCAGCAGTTCTTCATCCGGATCAGAGATGAATTGTGTAAGAACGGAGAGATTCTGCTGTCGCCGGCCCTCAGCTACACCACTAAACACCTGCACAGCGACGTGGAGAAAGAGAAGAAAGAGAAGCTGCCCAAAGAATATGAAGAAGACAAACTCAAGAGAGAGGAGGAGAAGAAAGGTACTGTTTTTAAAACATGCTAAAACTACATACTTGTACATAAATTGACTCTTCTGTGATAAACATTTTATTTCTAATTTCAAAATCATTTTGAATGAGCAGTGCACTGTTACACAGTAGCTCAGTTTGTGGTTCAGATGGCTGTTTATTAATGCTTTCACACTGATCTCCAGAGGCTGAGAAGAGTGAGGACACAGCAGGTGGTGGATGGCAGGGAGCTCTACAACGCAACTACAGCCAGGACTGCAGCTTCAAGGACAACAAGTACCACGTGGGAGACTATGTTTATGTAGAGCCCACAGAACCAAACCTGCAGCCGCACATCGTCTGCATAGAGCGCCTGTGGCAGGATGGGGCAGGTATTGCTTCATAAAACCTTTATATGGCACATAGGTTGCTCTTAACACTGTTGATTGAGAATATACAGTCCCATTTAACATTTTGGGGTCAGTAAGATTTACAAAAATAAAAGACTTTTAGATTGTTATAGAAAAAAATCTGTTTTGAATAAATGCTACTCGTTTAGAACTTTATATTCATCAAAGAATATTTGAGCATATATTAAAATGATTTCTGAAGGATCATGTGACACTGAAGACTGGAGTAATGATGCTGAAAATGTGATGCTTTGGCATATCCGGAATAAACTAGTTTTCACAATTTATAATATTATTACACAATATTTCTGTAAAAAAAAAAGCAGTCTACAAAAACATTTGAAAAATCTTACCAATCCAAAACTTTTGAACATTAGTGTTGCTGTTAAACTATGTGTATGTATTTTTATATTTTGTTTTTTATTGGAGAGAACTGGCTTTATGGCTGCTGGTTCTATAGACCCAATGAAACATTTCATCTCGCTACACGCAAATTTCTTGAGAAAGAAGTTTTCAAAAGTGACTATTACAACAAAATTCCTGTCAGTAAAATACTGGGCAAATGTGTCGTCATGTTTGTGAAGGTAATATCATTCAGCAATGATTCCAGAACATATTTGTGCATTATTATACAATTGTAAAAACCTTATATCTAACTGTTCTGATACTAAAATCTTTATTGCAGGAGTATTTCAAGCTTCAGCCTGACAGCTTCAGACCTGATGATGTTTTTGTTTGCGAGTCTCGTTATTCTGCGAAAACCAAGTCCTTTAAAAAGATCAAGATGTGGACGATGCCCCTGAGCTCAGTGAAGTTCGTCCCTCGTGAAGTGCCCTTGCCTGTGGTTCGTGTGGCCTCCATGTTTGCACCCAAACAGGACAGCGAGAAGCCTCCTGAGCTGGCAGAGGATGGCAAAACTGTGCCATTGATCATTGATAAGGTAAGACATATTCTGGCATATATTGAATATATATATGCATATGCTGCCTGACCATCAATCTGTGTCTTCAGGAGAGAGAGGATGTTACCATGGAGGTCAGTAATGGAGAGCCAGGCTGCCAGTACTATGAGCAGCTCTGCTACAATGACATGTGGCTAAAAGTGGGTGACTGTGTCTACATCCGCTCTCATGGGCTCGTACGCAACCGCGTGGGCAGGTAGGGTGCCAGTGACGAGACCAAAGAGTCGCTGTGTTGTTCATATTGTGGATCGTTGAAAAGTACAGAAGGGCATTATAAAGGTAGTTAAAGGGATACTCCACCCCAAAATTTTGTCATTAATCACTTATCCCCATGTCGTTCCAAATGCGTAAAAGCTTTGTTCGTCTTCGGAACACAATTTAAGATATTTTGGATGAAATCCGGGAGGCCTGTGACTGTCCCATAGACTGCCAAGTAAATAACAGTGTCATGGTCCAGAAAAGGTATGAAAGTCGTCGTCAGAATACTCCATCTGCCATCAGACGTGCAGACTGGGTTATATGAAACGACGGGAACACTTTTTGTAAGCGAAGAAAAGAAAATAACGACTTTATTCAACAATTCTTTGTAAACAGTCTCCTCTGTGTCTCTCCATTTCACCGTATGCTGCGTATGCTGTTTATTTCAAATCAAAGCTAAATACACGTAGAAACAGCGCATCCTTGTGGCGCGGATGATAAAGAAGAGGATATGCAGCATGCGATGATATGGAGAGACACAGAGGAGACTGTTGACAAAGGAATTGTTGAATAAAGTCGTTATTTTCTTTTCTTCGCTAACAAAATGTATTCCCATCGCTTCATATAACCCAGATTTTACGCTTTTACGGGTTTGGAATGACATGGGGGTAAGTGATTAATGACAAAATTTTCATTTTTGGGTGGAGTATCCCTTTAAAGGGTTTATTCACTCCAAAAAATGACAATTCTGTCATCTACTCACACTCATGTCAAAAACCATCACATTTGGTTACAAAATAATATGCAAGAATCAACAATGTTTGATGTCTCAGATGTTACCAAACTTGATGTGAAACAACATGACAGTATATGAATGGGTTTGTGTTGTAACAGGATAGAGAAGATGTGGGTGCGAGATGAAGCTGCCTACTTTTTTGGCCCCATCTTCATCCATCCCGAGGAGACTGAGCATGAACCTACTAAGATGTTCTACAAGAAGGAAGTGTTCCTCAGTAACCTGGAAGAAACCTGCCCTATGACCTGTATTGGAGGTAACAGTATATTTGGATGGTCTTGAATTTGAGTTCCGTCATTACAGCTGTATTACTGAATGGTTATAAGGACACTGACTGGAGAACAGACACATTGAAAGCACAATAAGTGAAATAAATAAGTGATGTCTTTTCCTACATCTGGACTGTATTTTTATTTTTTCAGGGAAGTGTACAGTGTCTTCTTTCAAAGATTTCCTGTCATGCCGCCCAACTGAAATGCCGGAGGAGAATGTGTTGCTGTGTGAGAGCCGCTACATCGAGAGCGAGAAGCAAATGAAGAAGTTTAAAGGGCTGAAGCGTTTCTCTCTGTCTGCCAAAGTAGTTGAGGATGAAATCTATTACTTCCGGTCAGTTCATTCTTGTTAACTACCGAAGTAATCAAAATAAAAAAAAATAAAAAAAAGTGATGTACATAAGAAACAGACTTTAGTGTATAGCGATGAGAGCTCATGACATCATCAGCAGGGATTGCTTGGTTGTTTCTGCCCAAGACTTGGACACTGGACTCATGCTTTTGGTTTTCTCTGTCAGAAAGCTCATAGTGCCTCAGAAGGAGCCTTCTCCACTGCTGGATAAGAAGATCGAGGAGCTGGAGGCCAAGTTTGCAGATATGACGGATGAAGAGCTGGAGGATTTGGGTGATGATGATGGAGACGGATCTGATGCTCACTGCATGCGGCAGCTTCAGACTCAGCTGACCAGCGACATGGACATGCTGCATTATGCACCCCCACAGGTCTGGATTAGGCTCTTACTGAAAGAAAATCACTTTGTCCTTGTTGATTTCGACTCAGAAGGGTCTGATGGTATTTTGTGATAGTTTGTATTCTGGAAGAGCGAGACTATTCATTATCTGCATGAAGTCATATCCATTTTGCAGCTTATTCTTGTCAAAAACTGCCAACTTGGGACACGTAAACTGGCCAGCCACAGTTTAAGATATTTTCTGGTGGGTACATTTTTAGAACGGCATTGTGGTGCCACAGTAAATGACAAATCTAAGATTTAAGAAGAGTAAAGTAATGTTTTGGGAATTGTGTCCGCTTAGAGTTGTAACATTGTAAGATTAAATTAGTTATGTTTTGTGGTGTATTTTTCTTTTTTTCAAAATATTTTCACATTAATCTTGAAATGCTTCAACTTCATTCTTAAAAAGCTGACTATTTTTGCACAAGGCCTTTTTTATAATTAATCTCAGTTATCAGTTATGATAGCAAAGTGATTCAAAATAAAAGCCTGTCATTTATTCGCTCATAAAGTGTGGTCACATTTACTGTCAGTCAATTGAATTTTCACAGGCGGAAATACACTATTGATACGGGACCTTTTTTGCCACAAAATTTTGCCAAAATTTGACTAATCACTAATTTGACCATACCTTTATGTCATTCTAAACTTGACTTTCTGCAGAACACAAAATATGTTTTATTGAAGAATGTTGGTATGTTCCAATTTATGGACAAAAAAAAGACTGTGACAGTTTTTAAAATTCCATTTGTGTTGCTCAAAGTCATACACGTTTGGAACGTCATGAGGATGAGTGAATAATGATGACAAAATCCTCATCCATTTAAGTCTTCATTTTTGAAGCTGCCTACCCTAATCCTGTCAATCATATTAAAACTAGGGATTTTTAGGGAAAACTAGGATGAGTGGATGAATTAAAAGTACTATTAGCAGCCTTTATGCATGTTGCCTAAACGATCAGTATCTCATTCTGTCCACAGTCCACACCAAAGTCAATTAAGGGTCTGTCAAAGAAGGAGGGGGCGAAGAGGAAGATCAACATGAGTGGCTACATCCTCTTCAGCAGTGAAATGAGAGCCGTCATCAAGGCCCAGCACCCTGACTTCTCCTTTGGAGAACTCAGTCGACTGGTGGGCACAGAGTGGAGGAACCTTGAGGCCACTAAGAAAGCTGAGTATGAAGGTGAAGTGTTGAATTTTGTCATTTATCACAAAAGAAATGTGCCTGGAAATCATCTGTGGACACTGATGCATGGGATACAATGTCTCCAGGTTTTCCATGAAACATCAAATTGTTTTTATCTTTTGTTTTTATCGATTTAGAGCGGGCAGCAAAGGTAGCGGAGCAGCAGGAGCGAGAAAGAGCAGTGCATCAGAACTCCCCAAGAGCAGGTACCCCAGTAGGGGCACTCGTGGGGGTAGTACCTCCCCCGACCCCCATGGGGATGCTTAGCCACAGCATGACACCTATGGCAGGTAACCCCTCTCAGATGTGGTGGACACGCCTTTCTGGTGCCACACAGAGCTGCAATAAGAAGCCTAACTGCTAACACACTCATCCCCAGTGCACTTTCCATCTTCAACCAGTCCATTCCTTCTGCAAAACTGCCATGTTTTGGTGTCTATAAACCCAAATTTTCTGAATGTGATTTTGAATGCATGGCCTTTCTCATCCATCAAAGAAATATTGCATGAACTTTAACAATCATGAAACGTTACTACCCCTTTTGCATTGGAATGATGCTCAGCCATGGATTCTGTGAAGTTTCTTCAGAATTCCTACGTGTTTCCACTGACTTGAAAAGCAGAAAAGTGCTGGAAGTGATTGTTGATCCCCCCAAAAATTAATTAGGCATCTTTATGCTATCATAAGCTGAATAGAATAGTGTGTAACAAATACATAAATTTTTTTAATACATAGATATTTTCATTTAGATTTTTATCAATATAAGTTGATATTGGTTATTTAATTATGCATGCAATTTTTTCCTATTTTTACATTTATATGACCTTTTCTATCATCTAACACTTACTCAAAATTACTTGTTAATAATGTATTATTATTATTATAAATGTATTATAATTAATAATATTTATTAATATTATTAATTGCTACTAATTTAATAACAATTAAATGTAATCTTTCACAAATCTCAAAAGATGTTGTGAGATGTTGTAATGCCTAAATTCACTAGTAGCATTTAAAACTATTGATTTTAATTTATTTTTAATTAAATACATATAAAGAGGTATAAAATTTTATAATAAGCCATTGATCACATACAACATGATTAAAAAAATAAATAAAATGGATCAGAATCTGTTAAAATTTGAATACTGGTTCATCTCTAAAATAATTTCAGTTGGATGGTACAGTTTGGGTACTGTTAACTATTAAAAATTAGTTTGTTCATTGAAATAAAGCTGAAATAAATAAAAATGAAAAAGATAAATGAAAATGATGCTTTAACAACTAACTATAAAAAAAATAAGTTTAAATTAGTGCTGTGAAATGATTAATCGCATCCAAAATAAAAGTTTTTGTTTACATAATATATGTATGTGTTTATTTATTATGCAAATATAAAAACACGCACATACAGTATAAATTTCGAAAATATTTACCTGTATATACTTATAAAATATATTAAATATATAAAAATATAACAAAAAAAAAAATTTAAAAAGAAAATATACATGCAAAAAATTTAATTTATATATACATAATAAATATACACAGTATACACACATATATTATGTAAACAAGAATTTTTATTTTGGATGTGATTAATCGCTTTGACAGCACTAGTTAAAATAAAGAACTAAAATTACTAAAACTGAAATAAAGCTAAATAGAAATAATTTAAATACTAAAATAACACTGGAGAAAAAAAAGGCAGTAAAATATAGTGTTGGTTGAGGTTCCTGCTTCCATTGCGGGTACGAGCAACCATTGCAGAGATGACTTTTCAGACCACTTTTTCACTCTTCAGTGGAAATGTGTTGGTAGGGGCCAGAGTAATCCCAGCTGGAAAAGGTGTGTGTGTGTGTGTGTGTGTGTGTGTGTGTGTGTGTGTGTGTGTGTGTGTGTGTGTGTGTGTGTGTGTGTGTGTGTGTGTGTGTGTGTGTGTGTGTGCTGGGTTTGACATTTCATTGTGGATGATAAATCAGCTGACGTTCTCTAACTGTAGTTTTCTTTTTACATATAGTGCATGAATTCATTCTCATAACTGCATGATATACTGATGCATGCATATGTTGTGTCGCCACCTTCCTCTTCCTCCAAAGGCATGATGGGTAGTTACAGGCCACCCATGCAGCCCTTTCAGGGGTCTGTCAATGGCATGATTAACTTGGCCGGCATGCCTCCACATCCTATGAGGCTGCCTACCTTACCCCTCTACTCCCCGTGGGGTATGCCTAGCATGCCATATCCGGGTAAGAACCACTTCACAGCCACACGTCTCCACTTGCAGTTGCTTCCTGTCTGCCTCTCCAATCCTAACATGAGGGGCTACCTGTACCATAGGCTCAGGGGCAAAATGACTAAACCAACTGAAGAGACTCCCAAGGTTCTGTACAATAGTTCATGCAAGAATGACAGTTCTGTCATCATTTACTCAGCCTTACGAAGTTCGAAAAATGTATGGCTTTCTTTTATTTATAGAACACAAAATTTAATGTTTTGGTGACACTTTACAGCAGGTTTTTATTTGTTCACATTTGTTAAAGGGATAGTTTTTTAATTCTGTCATCATTTAGTCACCCTCGGGTTGTTTCTTTCTTCTGTTGAAGAAGATTATTCTGAAGAATTTATGTAACCAAACAGAGTTGGCACTGACTTCCACAGTTTGGGAAAAAGGGGGGTAGTCCATGGGGACCATCAGCTGTTTGCTTACTCATCAAAACTCTTCAAAATATCTTTTGTGTTTAGCAGAACAAATAAATTCATACAGATTTGGGACATTTTTGGGGTGAGTTAAAGATTTGGGGTGAGCTATCCCTTTTAAGTACATTGTACTTAAATATGAACTTTACTTTTACAGTATTTATTCATATAATATCTTGTTAATTTTCTAATACATTTTTAAGATCAACAGCTGCATCTATTAGCATGAATATGATCTAACATTAACATAGGTTAATGAATGCTGTATTGGTCATTGTTAGTTCATATCGTATTTACTTATGCTTACAAATAAGATCTTATAGTAAAGTGTTACCAAAATATCAAATGTTGCAAATATTTTGAATAATATTCAAGCTCTTTTCCATATCAAGAAAGTAATAGTGACTTTGGGCATCTAAGCTTTAAAAAGGACTGAGGTCTGTAGTAGACAAAAAAAAAATGTATGTGAAAAGACTAGTATGTCTGAATTCATAGTATTCATAAAAAAAGTAGGCGAAAATTACCCAGATGGCTTACTGCTTCCACCGAGATTCAGGAGTGCACACGCGATGCATAAAGTACTACCCATGAGGCCACAGGAAGGGAGTCGAGAATGCGAGGAAACTGATGCAACTGATGCACTATAGGTCACATGACAATGATCTAGATTGCACTCAAACGACACACACATTCTATATAACATATACCTTTTTAATGGCATGTTTTTAACCAAATGTAGTGCCTACTCAGACAGCATTTCAAGTCTTCTACAGCCGTATGGTACTGTGAGGAACCAATCTTCATTAAATAATTTGGTCATTTAAATAACTGTTTAATGAAAATTGGTGTTTGCCTGATGACTGCCATTAATGTTAAACCTGACACAAATCATGTAGTGAATAACAATTTCAGTCTTGTCCAAACACAGTTAGAAAGCTCACATTAATACACTGAAGTCACATGGACTACTACTTTCAGAGTAGACTTTGGGAGCTTGGCAGCCCCTCGTCACTATATGATTTTGTTATATGGAAAAGAGCAGCCTTTCTCAGTTTCTCTTTTTGCTTGATTTAGGATAAAGATTTCACTTCAGATGTCTACATTTCTGTGGATTTGACCATAAGCTATTATCAGATGCTAATGATTTCAGCAAAGAACATAAAGACCTTAGGGTATCAGTCTCTTATTCGCAGTGTGTGCTGATTCATCTTTCACAGGTATGAATGGAATGGCCCCAGGGTCTACAGGAAGCACTTATGGGACTCAGGTAAGGCTCATTTTGAACGTTTTCTCATTTATCTCTTACATTATAATTTAAATATTTAATTTTAGAAGATAGGTCAGGTGGCTTTAGCTGCAGGGGCACAAAAGGAAATGAAAGACCAACTGCTTTTAATTTCTGGGTTTCTTAAATCTCTGGTGTTAATATTGTGTCGTATTGAGGTTCTCTAAATCTTTGTGTTTTTCCAGATGGGTGTGATGAACTCAGGCCAGCAGGCGCCGCCACCCTACCCGGGGCAGGGCCAGGTTGGGCAGCCCGCCCTGCAGCAGCCCTCCACCCCCATATTTGTGGCTCCTCCACCCAAACCCCAGCGACTGCTCCATTCAGAGGCTTACCTGAGATACATAGAAGGACTCAGTGCTGAGTCCACTACTGTCAGCAAATGGGACCAAATGCTCTCTGGTGAGTAAGATGGCAGATTTATGTTACGTTAGTGGTTGACTTGCATGGGTTTTTTCCATGAACTATACAGATGCTTAGAGATCAGGGCAGCCAGGCGACTCTTACAAATTCTGTTGAGAAATGTCAAGGTCACATGCCACCCCAATATTAATTAAAGTATTAATGCTGTTAGAAAAGTCCGTCCTTTGATTTTGGAACTGATGCTAGGGTAGCATTAGAAATCTTAAAATGGCCAAATATTGTCCTTGTGTGTCACTTCAGCTCGCAGAAAAGATGTACGGCTCACAAAAGAGCAGGAGAGCCGCCTGCCCTCTCATTGGCTGAAGAGCAAGGGAGCTCACAAGACCATGGCTGACGCTCTGTGGCGACTACGGGACCTAATGCTACGAGACACACTAAACATTCAACAGACGTATAACATCCAAAACCTCTGAAGCATTCCTCTCATTCCCCCCCGACAAGACGAGCTGTTCTCAGTGTTTTAATGTTGTGATCAAATAACGTTCTGTTTAGGGTTTTGTAATGCTTAATATTGTCTGTTAGCTTTGTTAGTGTTGATGTTTCTTGATAGCACTTTCAATTGGCTGATTTTGTATGTTGGTTATTCAATGTTCGTAGACCATTTTAAACATTTTCATAAAATGTTGAACTTTGAAGTGTTGACCTTGATGTTTGTGCATTGTGATCTGTGAAAGGGTTAAGTTAGGATTGTTATGCGAGAATGGACGTTTTTGGGTCTTGGTTCAGAAAATGGTATACAACGAAAAGTTAGTACGCCTATTTTTCATATCATCCCAGTTGTATTAGCTAAAAACATTTTGGAATGGACATCATCTGTCTGTTGTTTCAATAAACTAACAGTGACAGGACATCATTGTTTTTGTATGCCTAGAAATATAAAATATATAAAAAATATGAGTGTGTCAGGACTCAGGAATGATAAGTAGTGTATACAGTATATAGATACATATATATACATATATATATATATATATATATATATATACACAGTGGCATACGAAAGTTTGAGAATCTTACACAAAATAAGAGAGATCATGCAAAATGCATGTTATTTTTTATTTAGTACTGTCCTGAGTAAGATATTTTACATAAAAGGTGTGTGCATGTAGTCCAAAAAACACAAAAAGACAGGGGGTGAAAAAAATTTAAAAGCATAAAAAAGACCAACAATTTTTTTATATTTTATAAAAATATTTTTTTATTTTTATTTTATTTTTTTTAGTACTGCCATTCGGAAGCAACAGAAGATACTTGCATGTTTCCCTGGAAAAAAAATAATAATAATCAAGTACAATTTACCTTGATCTTCAAATCCAAAAAGTTTTCACCCCCTGATTTTAATGCATCGTGTTTCCTTCTGGAGCATCATTGAATGTTTGAACCTTTTTTAATAGTTGTGTTTGAGTGCCTCAGTTGTCCTCAGTGTGAAAAGATGGATCTTAAAATCATACAGTCACTGCTGGAAAGGGTTCACATATGCAAAGATAAACTAAAAAATAAGAAGGACCTGCAGGACCTTTATGAATAACATTAATAACATTAACCATTCAAAAAAAACAGAAAAAAAAAGGGACAAAAAACAGTCGTGGATCATCCAGGTAAACCACACAGTATTAAGAACCAAGGGTTCACAAACTTTTGAACGGGGTTATTTTAATAATTTCAGGATTTTTTATTTATTTTTTTTCTTGTGGACTGTATGTAAACATCTTTTATGTAAAAATATCTTACTCAGGACAGTACTAAATAAAAAATAACATGCATTTTGTATGATCTCTCTTATTTTGTTAAAATTATTCACATTTTCACAGATTCCGCAAGGGGTTCACAAACTTTCGCATGCCACTGTATACACACACACACTTGTCAAATGTTTGGAGTAATGCATTTTTTGTGCTAACCAAGGCTGCATTTATTTAAAATCGAAATATCTGCCTTGGGGGGAAAAAAGGTTAATCTTAAAACATAAATACATAAACCAAAATAGGAAATAAAACAGTTATCGAATAATAATGAATAGTATCATATTATGTGTCCTAAACTCCTTAAATATTGGTGTCGAATATTTTAATGCAATCAAAGCAATTTGGGAAAGAAATCGGTGTGTGAAAATATTAAAATGTAACCCCCTTTTTAATGTAATTTTTTTATTATTATTATTTTATTTACAACAAGCTTTTGAGTGTATCACAGCAAGTAAAATATCAGTGCACTTGCTCCATTGAAAGGGAATTTTTATTTTTATTTTTATTCATTTTTTTGCTTTGAAAGGTTGGTTCGTAGTTCGCCATGTTGGTGACGTCACTCATGAGCGAATGAATGAAGCGTCATCTTTTGAGGAGCGACTTCTGCAGTGCGAGGCCTCACTGCGCGCGCAAACACGGACCTCAGGCAGGACCAATTACATTTACTTCATTCCCTAAATCATAACATATAAGCACCAGAGCATGTGGCGCGCCGGAGCGGTGAGTTTAGCCCTAATCGCGTGTTTTTTCCGCGCGTCGCTGTGCGCGGAGGGGCTCGTGAATGAAGACGTGAAGCGCACGCTGGATCTGAGCTCTCACCTCGCGAAGATCACGGCGGAGATCCAGCTCGCGAATCACGGGGCCTCGCGAGTCAACGGCTTCACGCTCGCGCTGGAGGCCGAGCTCGCGCCGCACCTGGCCTTCATCGGTGCATCTGTGAGTACAAATAATCACGTTAAATAATAAATACGTGTGTGAAGAGGCAGCACCTCTTTGATAGCTATTAGTAAAGACTGATTAACTCTGCTTTAACATCTCCCTTGCACAGTTTACTCATTCTGTGCTTATTTAATTATAAATAACTGAATTTTTAGCACTGTGACAATAGGTAGTGTAACTTTTCATGTACTGTAGCATGAGCTAGCTTTATAACCCTGCTTAATTTGTACGTTTGCACTTGTTTTGACAAAAGAAAACCTTGGTTAGCGTTGTTAAGATGTAATGCTCGTTCACATAAGACCTTTAAATGAATCATGATGTGATACGCTTGGCGTTATTGTGGTGTTTTCTGCAGTAGTTAGCATTAGCAGTGTGTGTGCAGCGCACTTCCGCTTTGCTCTGTCAGTGCCAGCGTGACACGTCAGCTCTGGATGCACAGTTCACTTCCGTGCTGTAGCACTGCTGCAATATTATACAAAAACACGTAGCCAGGGGCTTTGGGGTTTCTTGCTTTTAATAAAAACGCTGGTTTCTCGTGTTTAAATGTTTGAGAAGCACTGAATCCACTTATCAAGCGCTCATTTGCAGGGAACGTTAGTTGACTTTGACCTGTAGACAAAGGGCTTGTTTTTAAGCCTAAACATGATTTGGGGTTATGCATCTGCCCGGTTTGTCTTACTTTAGACTGCATGTTTTACAAGTTTTTAATCTTTCCCAGGTAAAGGGGGAGGAAGAGGAAGATGAAAGCCTGGAGCTGAAAGAGACCACTGTGCATGGACAAAGGTAAACACTGAGGGACACTGTTAGTATTAGACGGTCCAGTGTGCCAAAAAACACAAAATGCTTTGAATTAGGGCTGCACGATGATGGTTAAACTGATAATCACATCAAAAAATTATAAATCGCAGTTAGTAATCACAATTGATTGTTTTACAGTAGGTTGCATTTCATCAGAATTATTGCACTTTCACATAAGCACAAACTTCATTATTATATTTATCATATATCAACACGCAATCAGTATATTACCAAGGTCTTTCATTCTTTCTTTGCATCAGCCAATAATTTTTCTATTCTGCTTGTGTTTGTGAGCGTGGCAGATATAGTGTTTGCTTTTTGTTTTTTTGCAAAAAAAATTTTTTCTTCTAAAAATGCCATAATATTAACAGACTTGAAAGGTTGCTAAAGTATACACCTGTTTTTCGCAGATTTTCTTGTCAAGTTGTTTTTTATTTATTATTAATTTTCAGATTATTTATTGTAAGTTTTAGTATTTCAGTAAATATTATGTAAAATAAATACTTTTTATTTTTTATGCCCTTGATATTTATCCTGTTTAAAACAGTTTGATGTCATATATATTGGTGACCATCAGTTGACCACTAATATCTACATTATAAAACTGGTCAAACTAGAGAAAAGTGACGTGACACACAGCCAAGTATAGTGACCCATACTCAGAATTAGTGCTCTGCTTTTAACCCATCCAAAGTGCACACACACAGCAGTGAACACACACACCATGAACACACACAGAGCGTGAACACACACCCGGAGCAGTGGGCAGCCATTTATGCTGCGGCGCCCGGGGAGCAGTTGGGGGTTCGTTGCCTTGCTCGAGGGCACCTCAGTCGTGGTATTGCCGGCCCGAGACTCAAACCCACAACCTTAGGGTTAGGAGTCAAACTCTCTAACCACTAGGCCACGACTTCCCTTCAGAAGAGTCTCTTTTTTGTTTTCCCTTCCTGCAGTGGTAAGTTCTTCGAGGCACAGTTGCCGTCGTCTCTCGCTCCGGGTGCTAAACTGCGGGTGAAGGTGGAGACTGTGTTCAGTCACGTGCTGAAGCCCTTCCCCACCCACATCACCCAGGCAGAGCGACAGCTGGTGGTCTTCCAGGGGAACCACTACCTGTACTCCCCATACCCCACCCGCTCCCAGACCACCCGCGTCCGCCTGGCCTCCAAGACCGTGGAGAGCTACACCAAGCTGGGCAACCCCACCAAGAGCGATGAGACTGTTGAGTATGGACCGTTCAAAGATGTTCCTCCCTTCAGCCAGGTGACTGAACACAATAACCACGGTGTTGTACTGTAATACACTTTAAACTGTGTGTTTACGTGATGATATTGTCATGAGCTGGTAATTCTGACATTCTTTTACAGCATCTGCATACAAAAAAAGTTTGGTGTCAGATTTTTCTTCTCTGCTCACCAAGGCGCTTTTATTTGATCAAAAATACAGTAAATACAATTATATTGTGAAATATTGTTACAATTTAAATTGTGTATATATATATATATATATATATATATATATATATATATATGTGTGTGTACTTATTTATATATAATTTTTTGAATGCAATTTATTTTGTGATGTAAAGTTACATGACACATGATCCTTCTGAAATCCTCAAGAAACATTTATCAATGTTGAGAAGTTGTGCTGGTTAATATTTTTATGGAAACCATTATACTTTTTTTATTTTTTTTAAATTAATGAATTATGAAACAGATTTTTTTGTAACATTATAAATCTATTAACTGTCATTTTTGACCAATTGAATGTGTGCTTGATAAATAAAAGTATGAGGTCCTTTCAGAAGACCCCATATTTCTGAATGGTAGTGTTTGACCTTTTGAAAACTGCTGGTTTGTAGGACGCTATGAAGATCCACTATGAGAACAACACGCCTTTCCTCAGCATCAGCAGCATCACTCGCACTGTCGAGGTCTCTCACTGGGGCAACATCGCCGTGGAGGAAACCATCGACCTGAGACACACCGGTGCTTACCTGAAGGGGCCTTTCTCCCGCTATGACTACCAGAGACAGTCTGACAGCGGCATTTCATCAGTCAAATCTTTCAAGGTGTCTTAACTCTCTCTTCTTATTTGTGTGAATTATTTATACTCATTAGTATTTAGCAAAATGATATCTGGTCCAACATACTTGCTCAGCTAAAGGTGGCATCCCAGTAGCCAGCGGTTAATGTGAAGCTTGAAACTGGCTTTAAGTAGAGAAAGCATTTGGTTTTCTTCAACTTCCTTTTGTTTCTTCTTGCAGACCATCCTCCCAGCCTCTGCTCAAGATGTGTATTACCGTGATGAGATCGGGAACATCTCCACATCTCACCTCCAAGTTCTAGATGATTCCGTAGAGGTTGAAATCCGTCCCCGTTTCCCGCTGTTCGGTGGCTGGAAAACACATTACATCGTTGGTTATAATCTTCCCAGCTATGAGTATCTCTACAATCTGGGTGGGTGTCTGGTTTCAAGTTGAAAGATTTAAATATTTTCTATTAATTGAAACTCATGATGTCACATCCTTCTGTCCTTTAGGAGATCAGTATGCTCTGAAATTGCGTCTGGTCGATCATGTCTATGATGACCAGGTTATTGACCAACTAACTGTGAAACTGATCCTTCCTGAAGGAGCCAGGTGAGCATCTGATGTACATTAGCATGAGCAAACCTCACAATCAAAATCATAATTAAGTTCGATTTGGTGATTTACCACTGCTCTGTTGTTCTCCCCAGAAATATCCACATGGATACCATCTTCAATAAAATTACCAGTACAACTAAAAAGCTTTTATACCATTTTCAAGAAGAGTTTCAGTTTAATGACTCAAAATATGTAACATCAAATAAAGAGTAATACAGCACTACTTTACTTTTTAAATAGATCTTAGGTAGTATTTTGGAATGAAATGTATTTTTATTTTATTTTACAAATATAATTTTCGATTATGAATTCATAAATATAATTTATAGTTTTCAGAGGACAGAGGACTAAGCTTGCCTTGTCATAAAAAAGTCCAAATATCTGATATTTTAAGAGACTGCTTTCCTGTGAATATGGAGTGCTATAAAGTAATAAAGTTTTGTGTGTGTGTGAGTGTGTTTGTGTGTAGGCCAAACTGGACGTTTTTTTATCCAAGTGTAAAGACTATACGTGTTTAGTTTTATAATAAACTTGTGTTAATCAGTCAAATCCTTCTGCTCTCCTCCTCGTTTGTGTTACTGTCCAGAGCTCCAGCTAAGACCCCCTGATCTCTGCCACATGGCATCCCATCAAAGCACCTCCAGCCCAGGATCTGAGAACGAGTCAGCCCCCTGATTCATCTCTGGAGGAAGCATGCCTGTGTCAGATCCCCGTCTAATGTTTTTTCATGAGTGTGTGTGTGTTATTCTTTGCCTCAGCATGACTCCAAATGTAGTTTCAACCCAGCTCCCTGTCAAAATACTTATACAATAGCCCAACCACATCAGGACAAACACACACACACACACTCACACACACAGATATGTCGATACATATTTAATTCCTTCTGAATGTCTTCAACCATGACCATCTGTGTTCATACACTAACACACACATACAGTCACACAAACTTGGACTGATTGGAAGGGCAAGGTCACTTCCCATTGGCCAGAAGTCTAACCCTCGGTTTTCCAGGGCAGCCTTTTTCCTCTACTCCACTGCTGATAGGAAACTTAGATAGTCCGCTAAGCTCAGCAGAGACAAAAAGACTTTTCCTTCTCACCTCCCCAGACACTTGAAAACATCTTTCCATGTCCTCTCTCTTTATCCCTCTCCACTTCTTCTATCCTGCCCCACAGCATTAACTATTTGCCCCCTACCTGTCAGAGTGGAACGTGAAGGGGAGCCCAGGTGTGCTGCCCACCGGCACGCGATGAAGCCTGAGGTTTGGAGTTGTTTGACAGATAGGAAGTGACCTCGTGTCCCGCCTGCTTCCCGTATCACTCTTTATTTACCCCTCCACCAAGTTGTGTGTCGGACCGCCGGTCATGCTGTCCTCCAGCATCTGAAGTTCACTTCAACCTGCACCAGCCTGAGACCACACAAAGCTCTTTACTGAGAAGAAAAGCTCACACTGACCTACAAGCTCAGCCTCTATTTTTTATACCTAAAAAAACAAACAAACATAATTTTACCTGCTTTTTGATCAGTCTATGGGAAAAAGAGGCAAGAGGCATTTTATTTTAGATGTTTCTCCTAAAGTTGCTGAGGAGAGAGAAAAAATATGAGAAGAATGAGAGGATTGTTCACATATAGAGTAAAGGTGTGATCACATTTTGCCTAAATTCCATGTGGCAACAAATAGTCCATTTTCCATAGTAAATAATATAGTGAATTATGAAGCACTGCTCACACAGAAGCCGCTTTCAAACCAGCTTTTTGTTTGTGTGAACAACTTGAACGTAATTTAACCCCAAAGGAAAAATCGGTAACACTTTATTTTAAGGTGTCCTTATTAACCGTTACATGTACTTACTATTATAATAACAATTAACCACGCACAATCACATGCAAGTAACCCTAAACTAAACCCATATAGTAAGTACATGTAGTTAATTAATATAACAAATGTACACTGTAACAAGGACACCTTAAAATGTGTAGCCGAAAAAAAAACCTTGCGTAAAACTCCCAATCGCATGGATTCACATTGAAATGAATGGAATTCACCCAATTTCGCAGAGCAACACTTTAAGAAAAAAGAACTATAAAAATTTGATGAGAAAGATCATATTAGGGCTACATGATTGACTGAAACAAATCTGAAATTGCCATATGACAGGGATTTAATTAAATTAACATATGTAGCCTGCTGGTTGCAGAGTGAAGCGCAGCACTATGTTGTTTTACACACAAGCAGCTCTGAACAAAGATCACTGGAAAGAGAACAATGCCGGGAGACTGTAGGAGTGATTTTGGAAGGATGATGTTTTAGGGCAGGGTGCAGACAGGAACGCTGTGCTGAGAGTGAGTTGGACAAGCATTATGGAGGGTGGACGGTCCGGGAAAGGAAGAGAACCCACGAGCTGGAGCCAGTTAAGAGGAATATCAGGAAACTCCCCCCTCCTCAGTCAGGACCACCCCTCCCAGAGCCCTCTTCCTGCCAAAACTCAGCACACTTCCTCTGCAGCTATTGGGATTCCCACCTGGGACATTCCATCCATGAAATGTGCCTCGCTCTCTCTCTCTCTCTCTCTCTCTCTCAAAAATTATCTGTGTTTTATTTAAAAAATGTAGGCTACACATGGTTTTCCGCTCTTAAGTTTACGTTTCTCTTTCGGGGTTGAATTCACCGCCAGTTTTTACAATATTAGTCCATCTACAGTGTGCAAATATTCTATGAGTTTCGAGGAGATTCATTTCTTAAAGGGATTTCTGTCAGTTTAAGCTGGTTTCGCGCGCAACCCATCATTTGGCGCCCTTCTAACATTCAGATAACAATTTCAGTCAGCTAACAATCTTAAACACATACACACACACACACACACACACACACACACACACAAAAAGACTTAATTTAATTTTGTGTGAATATATGGCCTAATTAATAAAGTGATAATATTTGTGTTTTGTCGATGCGGTAGAGACAGTTGCTCCTCAAGAGCGACTTTTCGCGCTTTTTTTTAAACTTGTAATCTAACTTTTGTATTACTGAAACGTTGTATGAAAAATAAAAAATAAAAAATATATATAATAACATCTTAACCTTTTGTTTGAACTATTCCACCCTAATTACAACACCTCTATAATTAGGATCCTGTCCGCTCAAAAGTTTTGTGGGAGCTGAACACTTTGCGTTCTGAACACTAGAGGTCACTATATCACAAAGCAAAATGGTTCGATGCTCATAATCAGTCATTCCGTTCATTGTGAGCTACTTATTTTTTCAACACAAAACGGGCGATGTAGACAGGTTTTTCTTTACCCAGTTTCCTCTCAACTCAGAAAAAAGCCATTATCCTGATGAAATTAGCTAAATGAAATGACAGAGGAGCCAATGTGATGCGAATGAATATGCAGGGACTCGCAGGAAGGGTGAAAACACCAGGTTTCGTGACTTTGTGTCTGACCTTTTCGGAGAACGAGCTAATCCTGGGGTATAATAGACTCCGGCGCAGATATGGAAAGCGGCTGCTCCGTTATCTGAGTTGCCGTGGAGACCATCAGCGAGCGCGCGCCCGTGAAGATGCCGCTTTATTAAAAGGAGAGTTTGTATATATTGGAAAAAGGCGCTTTTTGTCATGAGTGTCACTCACGTGCACAGCGTTCCCCTCTCGATTGTAAATGGAAACCTGTCTCTTTTCTCTAAAATAACAAAATTCACTTCGAGCACGGTTAAGCAAACCAATCAATTCTTGTGCGCAGAAAAGGCCTCTCAGTCAGAGATCTAAGTCCAACATCTTCTCCAAACTAGAAATGATCACTTCAGCCTTCCCTCTAATGAAATGCCCAGTTGTTCATTAAATAAAACAATATAGCACAGAGTCTCTAAGCAGAGGTATCCTACTGAATCGGATCTGAATTGGCTTTCAAATTCAACAACAACAATAATATATAGGCCTAGACTCACTCTCTTATTAAAATAACTTTTAAATGTGTAAAACATATGTTTTATTAATTATAACAACATGTTTGTTTCAGTTTAACGTAATGACTTTTTTTATGTAGGCTACTTTCAAATTTTAAACTTTTTTTTTCATATCAGTTAAATTCTCTTTGGCACCACTTTTAATAATAATAATAAGGCAGTGGTTTCAGTTGGTTGCAGTTTTTTTGTGTCTTCTGGGGGAAATTTAAAATAAATTTGAACTGATTATTATTATTATTATAACTATTTTGTAATTCTTCCCATGCATTATGACGTCCACACTTTCAGGACAAGCGTTTCAATGGAATGAACTTAAGCGTTCATTAGCGATGAAACGAGTGTTTTAAAGCCTAATGCACGGGCTGATATTCGGTTACAGGACACTAGCGGCAGCTCTACTCCTGGAGATAACTCTGATGAGAGTAATTTCCACTGAAACCAAAATGATTTCTGACTATAAATGCCTAGAGATATTTTAAAGAGCAAATATCCTATTCCTATTTTTATTGTCTTTAGGCGACTCCCATAAACAAATGTTGCATTTTTTGACATGCTCTTTACAGCCTATTTATATGTAAATTATTGTTCATTTAAATCTAGCAAGAAGAATCCGCCTCTTATTGCTTTTTCGTCATTGCTCATTTACACAGTATGTTGCAAAGCGCTGTGTCCAGGGCCAAGTGTTTTCAGCTTTCTGCCTTCCAATTAATTTATAGGACTATCGATTTTATTTCCCATAAGAAAGACGTGCAGAAAAGGTGGGTAACGATACTGCTGATATCCACCGGATAAAGAAGGCAAAACAAGTGTTTGGATGAAACGAGCTAATTTCCCAACTAATTCAACACGTAACAGATCTAATGACAAGACAGAATAATCACGCAGATACCTATCAACAGTAGCGCTACAATATGAATGATAATGGCTGCATTGATATGTTAAGCGTGTGTACCTCGGCCCGTCCAATAAACTCGCTCAAACCCCAGCTAATATTGGCCCGAACACGTTAAATGTGTAAATATTTCTCCTTCGGGTAGCCTATCTGTCTCTATCACCCCTGCGATCTTCCTCCTCAAATGATGCATTAGATGCATTGAATGTATTTGTTGTGGCGGTTTGAAAAGGCGGTGATAATCTGGGGGAGAGAGATAAGAAACACCAATTTATTCAGCGCCATTTTAGACCCCGTTTCCAGCCTCGCTCGGTCCTGACACCTCCAGCGGTAAGCTGATAACGATTAGGCCATTTATTATCTTCACAAAGAACAAAGATTGCCTCACGCCGATGAAATATTACCCCCGGTAATAATCGGAAGGAGAGGGCCCTGGCATCTGATGCATGCATGTATAAATAATAACTTTAGAGCCCTTAAAAAAGGAATAAAATGATGAGAATACAATAAGAAATTGGGGGGGAAATTAAAAATAGAAACAAACCATAACAAATAATTTGATAACAAAAAAGGCTATTTTGTGTAAGTGTGGAATAAATGCGTTATCTAGCATAAAAATTTCTGGTTTGCCATTCACTATTTGGCGTTAATAATAAGGCATACGAGCTTGTAAACAGTTTTTCGGAGTAAAATGAGTCGGATTCTCGAGCACACTTTGACGCGGTGTGAACGCGCGGCTCCGCTGCGCCTTTGATGGACAAAGTCAAATGGAAATGTCACCGTGTCTGCACAGTGTGCTGCTGGAAAGGAGCAGGCGCCTTAAGCAGTCGCCTTTATTAGTCTAAAGTAGGATTTTTTTTAATGCGCTGGAGATGCAAGCTCGAGACTGATAAGCGCTTATCTCGCACGCATCATGAGTGAGCATCTTCTTCTGGTCAGACTGCAAAGCTTCTGTAAGCCCAGCACCTACTGCTCTTAACGCTTTCACATGACAAAAGACGCATTAATAAGATCTCTAATAAATCCGCACAGGCTGAATCCATCAAAAATATTTTTGTTTTGTAATAGCAACAACAGCAATAATAATGTTAGAAATGATGTTTAGTCAATCATGACAGAATAGTGCTCTTAATGATATGATTCCTCTTTGTTTTCGATTTAAATGAATAAGAGATTTAGAAAGGCAATTAAGGTGTTGTTAAAAGAAGCAATACCTATCACACTCGTGCTTAATTTTACTCGTCATTTAGGCTACCACTTTCATTTTTTATAAAGAGTTTACATCTCATGGTGCAATCGACAGCTGTTTGTCTAGGCGCAAAAGTTGCATGAGGCGGACAAAAACTAACATTTTATAGTTGTGCAAATTAAACTTAAGATAGAGCATCTAGAAATGTTTCCTCCAAAATTACGTATTTCGTCGTCAGAAATGTAAGAAATTGTAAGAAATATTCTCTCGTCATACTTGTAATAAGATATGATTAAGCTGGCTATGAAAAGACATGCCAACTTGTGTCATGATGACATTATCCTCACAAAGTGATAGGACTGATAACTGAAGCACTCAAATAGCAACCGATAAACACAATACAAAGCGAAGTTGCACTTGCCGGAAACTAAAATCTGTTATTCCATCTTTACAATATAAGTGCAAGACAAAGGGAAAACCAAGGATTTCTCAGAATTTTGATTTTTATCATAGGCTAATCCTAGGCCCGCTGTTTCACCATCACAGCAGCCAAAAGAAGTAGGCTAGTTTCTGATTTGACTGACTTGAATACTTCATCGCCCGTGGTCTCTTGAATGAATACAAAACAATAGCTGGCATTGGACATTGTTATTTTGATCATTCTACATAATGCAATTAATTTCTTTCAGAGTTCACTCCTCTCGCGCTCTCATTGTGCGCGTGCACTCTTGGGGGAAGCCGGGCGCGAGAGGCTGGAGCTGCACCTGCCCTGCCTGAGCCTCTGCACGCGAGCCCATGGTCTCGTGCCAGAGATTTACGGAGGCTTTGCATGTTTTAAAAGTTGGTGTTATGTGTGAGAGAGTTAAAACTGGCTGGGTTGGGGGAAGGCAAGGTCGACCGCAACATATTACAGACAAGATCAAGGAGGGATAGAATTCATTAGGATGGGAAGCCTAAAGGCGACTCATATTAAAAGTAAAGATTTACATATTCACACACTCAATCACACATCTGCAACATCGCAGTGATTAAACGAGAACTGCAATAATTAATGTACAAATGCATCGGTCTACTGTACTATTTATGATGGGGTTAGCTTTCACAATCATTCCTGCAATCCTATATAATATCAAAGAAAAAAAATCAGAAATGAAGTTTGCTCAACCTAATAAGAGTGACAGTCTTAGTTGCAAATCCTCACCGCATTGTTTGCAGGCGAAGGTCAAAATCTAAGAGCTATGCGCAAAGCCTTTAGCGACTGGGTCTTGTTTCATAATTATATGAGTGAGAACACCACACATAACAGCTTCAGCACAGCTTTTAACCATCAAAGCACGACCCGGAAGACCAGATTGGCTGACGCACGGCTACGTTGCAGCAGCCCTACTTTTGTGCCTCAAGTTTCGCTGTTTCCAGAGAGAGAGAGAGAGAGAGAGAGAGAGAGAGAGAGAGAGAGAGAGAGAGAGAGAGAGAGAGAGATGTGTCAGACACTACACCACATCGTAAGTCACTGAAGAAAGATCCACAGCGGAAGCATTCTGGAAAGACGCTTGTCTGTCTGGAAAGGTTGGCATCGAATGCTAGAGACGACTGTGTCCAGAGCCTCAGCGGAGCGCAGAGCACAACGAATCACTGCTACTCTTCCTTCAGAGACGGTACCACACGGAACTGGCCCCAGGACACATTTCTCTGCGAAATGTCAAGAGGAGAGAGCCTAATCATACACACTGGTAAGACGCGTTTTGCGTAGGCTATCATCCGACACAGCGAGCGTGAAGTCGAGTAAAACGAAGAGATTATTCACGCGATTTAGCGAGGTATTCATAAAGAGAACTGTAAATCCAAAATGGGCTAATTATGCTGCGTTTAATCCCATTTTAAATTAAAATTATTTTTGTAGTTTGATTACAGTTTAAAATGTGTTATAATAAAACAAAAAGACAAAAAAAATGCATTTAGTATGCCTGAATAATAGTAATAATAAATACATTAGATTGCATTAGATTTAAATAAAAATGTTGTTTATAGGTCATATTGTTTTACTAAATCCGTTATTTTTACGACCGCAGGCATTTTGGGTTATAATAATAATAAAAAAAAGACTAAAAGGACAGAGATTGTTACAGATCTTCATCTTCATATTTTCATGTTCACATGTGCTAATAGTATTCATATGATAGCTATTATAATATTTGTAAAATTATGATTTACTTATTTTAATTTATAACTACCATACCCTAACAATGCCCATGTTTATCTTTGTAAACAAGTTAAAATACAATCCAAATGCAATAATTTACACTGCTATCCTATAATACAAAACATATTTATTAATGAAACGAATACAATTTTACGACTTAGGCTATATAAAATAATGCACATGAAAAATACAATATAGAACATTTAAGATTTAATCCATTTCGATGTTCATCAAATCTAACCTTGGCATACAAAAATCGTAGGCTATGAAATAGCATGACTGTCTGCCAATATTTCAAATGAGCGTAATGATTTTTTTTTAATTTTTTTAATGATTATATTTGTGAAAGCGAATGTAATGTGTGTGAGTTGAGTTCTCTGGAATGCCCCAAGGACGCTTGCATTGGCCCACCTGTGCTGTTTATTTAAATCATTGACTTCAAGAGCTGTCAACCACAAAAGGAGGGCGGGCGCGCTGTCATCACCCTTCAGAATTATGACTGCCACATGATAATTTTCCGACTAAACTAACGCTTTCACTCAGAATAAGAACTTTACCCATTAAGTCGCACGAGACAAAAAGCGGCACGTAGCCTATAAGAACAAACAGAGCTAGAGGCATCGTTTAATACTGCTATATAACGCATGCACAAATATGAGACTTTTCTGCAAAATAATGTGGATTGTTGGATGAAATGAAAAGAGGGTGAAAGGCTTTGCTTTCAATCCCTGTTATCCATGCTTCAGCAGAGGACAGGAGGCTTGTGACTTTGCCTGCGCTTGTGTCTGCCCCCGAGTGCCCTGTCACAATCTAATTACCCGTGAGTAAAGGACAATACCGCTTCAGCTGGTCTCTGTCATTCCCACTATAACCCAGTGCCTGCTTATCTTCACAAACCCTTCTGCGCCGCTCTCTGCCCCCTCCTGTCCTCTTTTAACCCCACGGAGAATGATAAATGCGCGGTGAGGGAACGAACAGGCAAAGCCATTTCACGGCACCTGTTAATTAAGGGAATGATTGCCTCCATTTTCGCGGAGCTTGTTTCCAGCTCTCCCTGTTATTTTTGATGCAATTAATTTAAAGCGAATTAATGTGACATCAGAAACGTGATGTCATTGTCGTCGTCACAGTCACACATGGTGGACAACCCAACTTGTGTTACATAAGAAATAGAGTCTGAATTTGCAAACACACACACATACAGGTTTAAAGAAGTGTGAGTTAGAGTCCTCAGCCGGGGGTAACAACTCCAAGCCTAAATGCTAAGCCCCAAAAAGGACAACATCTTTTGTTTTAAAATTGAGAGCACTGGATTACCACAGGTATTTAGTTCAGGGATTCTCTAAAGAATATTTAGCCTCAGGTGAGTTAAAACAAGAGTCGGTATCAGTGCTAAAACTGGTTGCAATGGCATGGCTAGAGCTAGCTAGAAAAACACACAGTATAATAAATGCCATATTTGCGTAACTAAAAAGGTGGTAGCCACCTGGGACGGCATTTAGACCACTTAAATACACATTTACACGGTTTAATGCTGCACAGAAATGAACACAATTGATTTTTAAAAATAAAACATTTTAATATATTTCAAATATATATATATATTTTTTTTATTTTGCACTTTAATACTAATGGCGGAAGAGTGTCAATTACGGCTTTTATATGCCACTGCGTTTTACATAACATTTGGAGCAGCCTCATGTCGCCTTTGTAAAGAGTCTTTTTGTATAGGCTATTATTTTTGATTATGCAGTAGCACAGCACTCAGTCTGTGAAAAAGCAGTTATGACAAAGAGGCCATTTTAGACGCTTTAAGTTTACATCAACTTCCAATTATGTCTGCATAATCTGGTATTGCACCTTTTGAATGTAAGACTGTGTGTAAAATGGATCATTACATTGCAAAACTAAGCATCATATTATCCTGTACATTCTAATTTGCTGGCTTCGGGCTGCCAGGGCTTTTTGTGCTGTGTAGGGCCTCTGGCCAGAATTCAGTGTGCTAAAAAGGGATTTAAGCTTCTGATACTGAAGTTCTCAGTGCTGCATTAGTGCCTAAATTCATTATAAAAAGGGATTTAAGCATCTGATATTGAAGTTCTCAGTGCTGCTTTGGTGCCTAAATTCATTTTAAATATCATATATTTTTTATTTAATTATTATTATTTTTTTTATGCAGCTAAAAACACAAAATGCATAACAAGTCTTCCATGCTGAGTGCATTACATTCTATTTGTAGATAGCTTTGGAAAAGTCTTTTGTAGTCCATCTATATTTTTTCTCCTCCTTTACCATGATACTGTGACGTCAAGTCACGGCGTCAGAGTGGCGGCCGGTAGGGGCTCTGAGCTCGCGCTCCAATTATTGCCTGTCAATCATTATTGCTTCAGAAGAGAGCTCACAGACTAAAACTCCTGCTTTAAATAATAATAATAATAAATACTTATTATCCGATAGACACACCACAATTATTTCGAAAGTTGTTAAATTGTAAAAAATGAGTTAAAACGCAATTTCTCATCTGAAAACTGGTTCTTGGTGTAAAAGTGTTATTCCATTAAGAAAGCAAAATTACCAAAACAGTGTCTTTCTCGAAAGATAGTGCTGAACGAGCTGGAGCACCCTGGTAGACAAGTTTATCTTGTGTTCTCTTTGATTGATCCAGACAAGCTAAATGAATAATTAATATACACAAAGCGTTGCTACAAGCAGTTTGAGGCCACAGAGCTCCCAAAGGTGAGAAGCAGCTATCCAGTGGAGCACGTTTCTCCTCAGTATATTACATGCTATTCGTTTGGAAACAGTCAGTATGATTTTATGTTTAATAAATGTTTTTTTATTTTTTTTATTTTTTTTTTAATTGGAGTTTCAGCTGCATGAATTCCCAACAAATGTAAATCCTGTGGAATAGGAAAGATAACCTTTTTTTGACTGAATGGGATAGACAGGCAAATTTAACGTTGAGAGGTGAAAGCTATAAACTCTAAATGCAAATGAAGTCTTCAGCTGACTAACCTGCATCCACAGTTTATCTAAACGCTTATCAAGCTAATTGGCGACGTTCTGTCTTTCTGCCTGCGGTGGGCGAGCCTGCTGCTTGTTTTGCCACGAGATAATTGTAAGCAAGAATCAACGAAGCTGCCCTAATGGCCACCAATTGGCTCTATTTGGACCTGCCCATGCGACCTGTCGGCACCACCGAGAGCCGTCCCGCTATTAATATGTAAAGTGACGTTTGATCGCTCGAAACAGCATACAAAGACAGTGTTTTCACAAGAAGAATGTGGTGACAACTAATTTAAAACAATTAGACGCGCAAGAACAATAGCCCCAATTTAGAGACCATAAAATACTCCTCCCCAATCAATGCCTGAGGTGCCAGGACATGTGTTTGTTTGCTTTAGGCAAATATCTCATGATGATACAGGTTTTGTTGTATTAAGCAAATGTTAATGGTCAGGCAACAGGTCCTAATCACATTAATAAATTATTTAACAAAAGTTTATGATAAATGCAATAAATCCAGTTTATCAATAGAGGAAATTAAAGTCATTGCTGGTTGGCACCGTGATAAGACTTTTATTACTTTTATTGTATAACAGTCTACCATAGGCCTAGTCTACCATATGTCAGTTAATATAATATATATTAGTTGCAAATACAATTATTTTAAATCTTTTTTGCCTGGATAAACGTTCTGATGTAGTAGGCTATACAACCTCACATTTAGGCTACATTCATAATTTCAGGTCATTCTGCTCTCTTTAAATAAAAAAGACAACATTATCACCCATCACCAATGTGAAGCTCTAAAGAAAGGTATAAAGATCTCAATAAATCGCTCCGCTGAATTATGAGTCTCTCAACTCTCTGAATGTGGAGCACTAGGCCGAGAGTCGCCGTGGCAGTTCGGAAAGCAGATGTCCGAGCCAATGGCAGTCATCGCGATCTGCTATTGGTTAAGAGAGCCATCACTGCCAGTCCGTGACCCCGCCCATGTTCGTAAGATATGGAATCTACTGGCGCCAGATCCGACAGTACACAGGCGCAATTCATTAATGAGACTTCTCTCTGCTTCGGACAGCCGCACAGTTTTGTTTTTTTTAGGGAGAGTTTAACAATTGGGCTGTGGACAATTTAAACCAGTGGCGAATTACGAATGTCAGCAGACATCTTGAGGATTAACGTTCTTTGTACGTGAATAACACGGGGAAAATAAACCGAGGATTGCAGTGCTGAAATGCTACTTTGCGCCGTGAGTACTTTGGATAGTTCTTTAAAACTGCGTACGCTTGAGCCTGTAATGCAGCGACTTCGTTTTACAGGTTGCAACCCATATTTAGATAAAGTTCATATATCTATTGTACTAAATTAGATCTTATAAAAATCTTTAAATCTTAAATCTTGTAATATATTAAACGTAAAAAAAAAAACTGAGATGCATCTGTTTGTTTTTCTCTTACAGGTGTTCCTGAGCATTGTTGAAAGCAAAGAAGCAGGACCTCTATTTCTCCAAAAATAAGGGCATGTGCAAAAAGTGAACAGGGCATCACCAGCTGAAGCAGTAAGCCCACGACACATATTTTAATAATCTAAAGGACCATTGTGGTGCTCCTGGGTCTGTTAGCGTCCGAAAGGTTTTCTAGAAAACTTCCCAAAACATTTTCGAAGCGCGGACAATTTAGACATGGAGGTCGCGGCCGATCAGTCTCGATGGATGGCCCATCATCATGCGGTACTCAACGGCCAGCACCCAGAGTCCCATCATCACGGGCTTACACACAATTACATGGAGCCCATGGCCCCTCTTCTGCCCCCGGACGAGGTGGATGTGTTCTTGAATCACTTGGACTCGCAGGGGAACCCTTACTACTCCAATTCTCGGGCTAGAGTATCATACGGACAAGCACACGGTAAGATGCTTCTTTACGTAAAAAATTTAGTAGGCTAGATATTATATATTGAGGACAGAATTTATGTATTTTATGCATATGTCATTATGCAATTTCCTAGACATATTTCAATCACAAGTTAGGCTACATTTATCATGAAAAAAAAGGTTTTATAAATTACGTAATAGCTTAGGCTACTTGTTTATTTATTTAATAGGCTATATAAGTGCTAAATGTGAACTTATTTGGGAATCTGTATGAAATAGTAGGCCTATTGTTACTGATAAATATATAGGCTATATTTTTTATTTATATTTAACATCAGTATAAAATCTTGTCAATGTTTATGGCAAAATACATATTTTGTTTACGTGGTTCTTGCTTGTATGGTCTACTCTTGTGCTTAAATAAGTGCAATAAATAAACTAGACATTGTTGACATTATTTGGAAGCAGCTGGCTATATGTAAAACTAAATCTTTAGTAGGCTACAACCGTGTTGTGCGTGAAAGATTTCGATGACTTTTACTCTCACGGGCTTTGAAGTGAAACGTAGTGCGGCCTAAATACGGGACTTTCTTATGGCTGAGACGTCTCGATACTTAACTAAAGATATGCTAATGTAATTGGGTTTTTGTTGCTGTTGTTGTTGTTGTTGTTGTTGTTTTGCACAAAACTGTATTACCTACCTATGCCTATAACTGTTTGTCTGAAAGATACAGATTAGCCGAGAAAAAAAAAAGACTAAAATGTGTCAAAAATATTAGATATCGGGTTTCTTCTTTGCGGCGTGAACTGTCATCTCGTTGAGGTGCGTGTCGAAATGTAAAGATAAGAAGAAAAAGAACACGTCCAGCGAATGACTTGATGAGGAAAGGGAAGTTCGTGTCAGGGAGAGAGAGAGGGGGATCAAGGCATTTCCCGGATGCCAAATCAAAACGAAAAATTCCTGATGAACTTCTTAGTTCAAGTGTGTAATTTGTGCGAACAACAGGCTGCAGTTATAAGGCATTGTTAAAAAGTTATCGTTTGTCGGTTTTCTAATGAGCTTTACGTTTGTTTCTTGTTGGGAAAATCACGTCGAGGCGAAGGAAAATGTGTAAATGTTCGCGTGCAGTTTGAATTAAAAGGGTAAATCAACAACCGCGGTTTTGTGTGTTGCATAACTGTTATTTAAGTTTTATTTGATCTCAATGTCAAGTTTGTATTGTTCGAGTACGGAGACAACAGGTGAGAAGTGAACATTAGACATTTTGTTCTTTGATACAAACTAGTGTTTCGGCAAAAATAGCGGAGGAAATAGACATTTTGCTGGTAATTTTCATTTCGGATCGAGCTTTATGTTCGTTTCTTTCTTGTATTTCTCAGCTCGTCTCACGGGAAGTCAGGTCTGCCGGCCACACCTCATACACAGTCCCGGGATTCCTTGGCTGGACAGCGGCAAGGCAGCGCTCTCCGCCGCCCACCACAACGCCTGGGCGGTCAGTCACTTCAGCAAGCCTGGCCTGCACCCCGCCAGCGCCGGTTACCCGTGCAGCAGCAGCTCCAGCACCGCTCCCGTCTCCTCCCTCACATCCGCAACCCACTCCAGTCCACATCCCCTCTACAATTTCCCTCCAACCCCACCGAAAGACGTCTCACCGGACCCCGGCCCTTCTTCTCCGACCTCCACCACTGTAAGAATGGATGAAAAGGACTCCATCAAGTACCAAGTGTCCATCGCTGATGGGATGAAAATGGAGGGATGTAGTCCTCTTCGGGGAAGCCTGGCTATGAGCGCCCAAACACCGTCCACGCACCATCCCATCCCAACCTACCCAACGTACTCTCTTCCCGCGCCACACGAGTACGGCGGGGGTCTGTTTCATCCTGGTACCCTCCTCAGTGGATCCGCTTCAAGCTTCACACCCAAATGCAAAAGCAAGACGCGGTCGTGCTCAGGTGAGTTTCATTAGCTCTGACTCGACCATGAAGTGAAGAGTAGCCAAGACAGGCATGTTTAGAGAAACATTAGACTAGGGAGCATTTTAAAAGGCATCAATTGTCGAAATGTAACATTAATAAAGAACAAGAATATATGTGTAGGATTTCGTGTAATTCTTAAAAAAAAAAAATACAAATAATAAATAAATAAATAAATAAATAAATAAATATTAAATGTAGCCAAATACAAGGCGTCCTGAAAATTTTACTGGCCTAGAAATATAAATTTTCCATTACTTTTTTTTTCTCAGACACGTTTTCATTTTATATGGAGTTTATTTATTTATTTATTGTCTAATTAGATGAATTCAACTGACATTTTAGGAATCTCCCTCAAGGCAACTCTACACTGCAATTTTTGAATTATGGCAAGCACAAGTTTCAGCAGCTATTAAAAAATACCACACCAAAATACATCACAATTCGAAGGTGTCATTCCCAATACATAAAACAAGTATGCACAGAAGCTTATCATGCATAAACTGCTAACCAAAGACAACTGTGTAAACACTCTAAACACAAGTGCTCCACATACATCGATATTTGTTTACTTTAACTTATAATCGATATTTTTAAAAGTTACAACACACAAGTGTATTGCGTATTGCGTCAACCACGCTGAATTTAATTACTGGTGAAGACAATTCAGTTAAAATTACAGAAATTATAAAGTGAAAATAAATAAATAAATATACGTCTAACATTAAGTTAAAATATTGCAAGGGATCAGTCAACGAATGATTATGAGAACAAACACCAGTCTATGTAATAAAGCCTATCAAAGGTGTTGTAATAAAAATGGTTTGCACAAAATGACAAGTAAAACAAAATGAAAAGTGGGAAATTGTGCTTTGGCAGAAACTTTGCCTTTAATGATTAAAAACACAGGTACCTCCATAACCACAATTTTGTTTTTTGGTTAGGCCTGAATAATTATTTTAGTTGGCGGGTTGCGTGTTGTCTCACGCTGTGTTTTCCTTAAAATTTAGCCCTTATTGCGCTTAAAACGTTTAGGAGTCACGACGCGCTGGCTCCAGTCACATCCTGTATACCTTCAGCTGAACAAATCACGACATACTCCCCTCTCCGCCCTCCCACGACCCTAATACTAACAAAACCCCGGCGGGACAGGCCTTCACAGGCGAAAGGACCCTGCTGTTTGTGTGCTTATTTATGCACGACCTCGGCCTGATGCACTGCTAACCAAGACCTTTATTTTGATCTATTATTTAAAACACTTTTCATTAGAGTTACATTACACATATTGCTTATGCGGAGTTATAACTAAATTACATTTAAAATAATGTGTAAATACAAGTTGCTTCATAAATGAATGAATAGTACTAAATATTGTGTTTTTTTATTATTAACCTCAGAAATGCAAAACATGCCCTTATCATTGTTTTAACATTTTATGTAGGCTATTTATTTATTTAGCCAACCTATGATATGGAAAATATCTTGTTCTGAAAATATTGTTAGGGTTGAGTGTGCGGTAGTGAATGGAACCATTTTGAACTTCATAGTAAATTGTTTTTGATCATTCTTTAGCTGAAAAGATTCAATGTAAACAATCAAATCAGTCCTACAAACATGATTGAGCACTGACGAAAAAAAAAAAAAGTTAATTTATTTTAAAATTCATAAGATATGGATGGAAACATGCATTAGTGAACCTCCTCTAATTACTCACCCTATTTTCAGGGTGAGTAATTAGCACCCAGTACCAAGTTTCAGTAGGCTACATTTAAAATGCAAGTGATAGGCTACTTCTAAGCATATCAAGCCTAAAGAGAAAATGGAATGAAAATGACTGACTTACAACGCATCACATACACTTCAAAAGAGCATCCATTGTCCGGGTGGATTCTTTTCTCTGGTCAGGGTGGGACAGCGACTTTCTCACACATTATAATGTGAATAATGGAAAGGTGCTCAGGGGAGTGAGGAGGAAGAGCATATGAATTAAAGCGCACGGCCCTTTCCAGCAGGTTAGGGTGCTTTACTGTGATATGACACCTGAGAATAGGACAAGCCGGGACAGCTGGCTGATAAACGGGTGTGAGGATGTATTGCATAGAATTTAACTCACATTTTAATCACTTTCTTGTCTTGAAAATATTGTGTTGCTCATTTTTCACATAGTCACACAGTGACAAAAATGTTATTTCATCCACAAACCCATTCACGCTCACAAATTCCGATATCAGTTATGTAATACATCCCTCTCAAATGAGAGATTCCAGTGTTGATGTCATGTTAGATATTGTCTAATTAACTTGGGAGTTGTTTTTCTTTGCCCAGACCGTGTCTTTGCATGACCCTGTGTTCCTGTATTGTAGATGGAGTGTGAACCTCTTAATTATATAAATTTCCCTTTGCTTTTCCTCCACTTGAATTCTGCACAGAGGGGCGTGAATGTGTGAACTGCGGAGCCACCTCCACCCCGCTGTGGCGGCGGGACGGAACGGGCCACTACCTCTGCAACGCGTGCGGCCTGTACCACAAGATGAACGGCCAGAACCGACCCCTTATCAAGCCAAAGCGCAGACTGGTGAGTCGATGAGCCCTCCAGAATTCTTTCAGTTCCACCACACGCATGAGAAAGAGGGCTAAATAGGAGCACTGAGCAGAAAGCCTGAGCACAATTCCAGGAAAGTTATATTTTCCCTATAATCTTCCTGGAATTGTTTGTCGCCCTCACCCCCTGGTGATCCCCTACTCGGCCTGTTACAATACTGCTACTATTGCCATTGTTCCCGCTATCATTATTGCTTCTAGTTCTGATACTGTCACTGATACCAATGCCCATGCCGGTACAATTATCACCACTCCACACGGAGAGAAACCTGTTGCCGCACTATTGTCTGAGCGCATCTGTTTAGATCTACTTTTTTCTGGTGGTGTTTAGAAAGCCACATGCCATTGGTTTTGTTTTGTGTGGCTGGCTTATGATTCAGGTTCCATTTTAGAATCGCTGCCAGCATGATTATCTCGTTTAATCTTGATGAACTGTTTAAAAGCAGATTTTGTCTTTGTGATTTTTGATTTGATTTATCTTAATGGCTCTTTGCACTGAGATGTTTGACAAAAAGCTAAACTAAAGTTTCAAGATCATCTTGCTGTTTTCTTGAGAAATCGTTAAGATGTGTGAAAAATCAAACTTGATTAAGCTTTGGTTAATTAATTAATCTCCTTTTTTTTCTGTGGTTCATGGACAGCTTGTAAAAGAATGCTCCTCTGTGCGTTTATTTAAATATAAATCATATCTTGTTAGAATAAAATACCTGGACAGGATGACCATTTTTTCAGCATCAGGATTCGATATAAACCGATTAATTTTCAAAGAATACAATCTAATTATATATATATATATATATATATATATATATATATATATATATATATATATATAGATTTATATATATATATATATATATATATATATATTTTCACATAATCTTATCCTGAAACTCTATATCTCTACCTCTGTCTCTTTACTCTGTTATTGAGCCATTTTTCCAGTCTTTCAAAGCATGATGTAATATTATTATAGAGATTCATTTTGGAGACACAACAAGCAGTTTAATTGAGTGAGACCGTCTTTTTCTATCAGCCATGTGTCATAATTTAATTTTCACTTGGCTAAGTGACCGTCAGAGTGTAAATTCAAGCGTCTCAGTGGGAATCTTATTTCCAGTGTTGTAAAAGAGACACTGCATTGCAGGAGAACCGTGAGCTTTGCACAGAATTACAAATAGTGACATATTCAAAGAGGGTCTATAAGATTTTAAGAATACAATTCCTTATTATGATGATCATTATTATTTTTAGCAGTGGTAGGTCTAACATAGCTGAGGGTTTTTTTCCCCTCTTAAGTTTCTTTCTGTCTTTCTCTATATGTTCTCATGGTGAAAAAAGGCCACAGGGTTTTCCATGGAGTCAGTGTGCTGGCCCATGCTTTTGCATTTTGGGCTGAAGTGTTTTCAGAGCGCTGTTCAAAGGCCATCCAGTTGTTTCCTATCCGGATATCTGCCCGGGCCGATAAGGAAGCCAGGCTCCCGGGTGTTTCCGTCTTCAACAAACCCGGTTGAATTTTCTCTGGCCCCGGCAGGCCCGAGTGACATCTACTGTAAAGCGATTATCAGAGCACTGTGTGTGAAGGGGCTTGGGCAGGGATTGGAAAATAAACGGATTTATACTCTTTGCTCTCTTGTTTGTCATGCTCGACTGGCACTGAGTTGAAGTATCGGAATGTGTGTGTTTTTGTTGTCGTCTGCGTTTTGTTTAATTTTATTCACAGCGGCGTTTTTTTATTCAGATCCGTTTTTTTTTATTATTGTTTTTTTTTTTTTTTTTTTTTTTTTTTTTTTTTTTTTTTTACAAAAGCTCAATATAAATTATGTAAATCGTTAACGAACACAAACTGCTAATGCTATATGTGTTGGACCGCGGGGAAATTGCGTTGTAAATGTTTCTCGTTATGTGTGAAAAATTGATCCGTGATGGACAAAAAGCTAACAGGGGATTGATGACCCGGCTTTGCAGTCGCCACGCCCACTAACGCGTTTGATTCTGGGCATCAAGGGGAGCAATGTATCTAAACATGAGAAATTAATGACTTGTTTAATGTATTTACTGAAATATGTCAGAATGTATTAGTTACAGGTCAGAATAAAACGAATTTCACCGGGCACAGTTTTTTCTAATCAAGGTACAATTGGAAAATTGAATTTAGCGTGTTTATAAATGCACAGAACAGGCTAGCCTATATTTAATTAACCCAAACACGGAGGCGACCCCCCTGTAAGAGATTTCATATGTGCAGGCCGCGTTTGCTTTAATGTTATTTGGGGATATTTTGAAATGCTGTCTGGTGCAGAATACGTCACCATCAGATTCGTTTCATGAATTCATTTACTTCAACCCAAAGCAACCCTTGATTGCTATTACAGCAGGAATGAAGTGCTTCTGTAAAAAAAAAAAAAAAAAAAAAAAAATCCACATAAAAATTCCTACTTAACTAGGCCTAATAGCTATAATGCAGTTGCCTATATTGGCTATTTACGGTTGTCGAGAAACATTGAAACTTCACGCAATAGCCTGATCAGAATAACACGCTCATCCATGGAATGTGTAAGTTTTAACATAGCCACAGCCTGTTTAGTTACCCAAGGGACTGTTAAAAAATGTATAGGCTACAATGCCGTTTTGTATAATGGATGTTTTAATTTAGCACACAGCATTGAATATTTTTTGTGTTTTCTTGTCTACAGTCTGCTGCGAGGCGAGCTGGCACCTGCTGCGCGAACTGCCAGACAACCACGACCACTCTGTGGCGGCGCAACGGGAACGGTGACCCGGTGTGCAACGCCTGCGGGCTCTACTACAAACTCCACAACGTGAGTATTAAGAGCCGCAAACACTGAGAGTGACAGCGAAGTGGTCAAGTGGGCGGACAGCTTGTATCGATTGAGGAGAGGGAAGACTGAGGCCGGGGACGCAAAGCCGGCTTTCCCTGTCAGACAGAGCCCGTTGACCGTTTTCTTTTTAGATTAATCCAGCTTTGTTTCAAAGGAGGGCGTTATTCCCGGGAGGGACGGCAGGGCGGGTCTGCTATTCAAGATACGGCGTCAGTTATAGGCTATCAATTCGGAGTTGTCTGAAACTAGCCTTTTTAATGTTAAGCTTGGCTGCGATCTATTTAGCAGACGAATAAATACATTTCACCTTAATGAAACAAGCGAAACAAAGGAGGAAAGAGAAAAAAAACGGAATTGTGTGACAGCTGAGCTGCTGAATTTTTTTTTTTTTTTGTCGATGTCTAGTTGTCGTTTGAAATTCAACCCTGAAAGCATAAAAGACCACATTATACACTTTGATGTAGGCTATAATTTGTGTAAATACTACATCTAATAAATGCGTAATTTACGCAATGAATTTTAGAGAACATTTTCGGTGCCATGGATAGAAGGTTATACATTTTTATTTATAAAGAACATACATTTTGTTATATGTGACCCTGGACCACAAAACAAGTCATAAGGGTCAATTATTTGAAATGAAGGTTTATACGTCATCTGAAAGCTGAATAAATAAGCTTCCCATTGATGTATGGTTAGGATAGGACAATATTTGGCCGAGGTACAACTAGCCTGTTTGAAAATCTGAAATCTGAGGGTGCAGAAAATCAAAATATTGAGAAAACCGCCTTTAAAGTTGTCCAAATGAAGTCCTTAGCAATGCATATTACTAATCAGACATTAAGTTTTGATATATTTACGGTAGAAAATTTACAAAATATATTCATGGAACATGATCTTAACATCCTAATGATTATTGGCATAAAAAAAAAAAATTTTTTTACCTATAATAATATACCTGCGTGACCTAAAACTGGTTTTGTGGTCCAGGGTCACATATATTTGTGAAAATATACAATATAATAAAATTATAGTTAATAAAGTTTTTATTGTAACATATAAAGATACAGTTATGATCTTTGTTGATGTGTTTTCTTGGTTACTGTTCTCATAAGTAAATTTAATAAACTTAAAAACATTTAAAAAGTATCTATGCTTATGCAAAACCTCCATCCTATTTTATTTTTATTTTTTTAGTTCCTTTGTGCTCATCATTAACCTACACTATCTCTTTTCTTATAGGTCAACAGGCCACTGACCATGAAAAAAGAGGGCATCCAAACACGCAACCGAAAGATGTCCAGCAAGTCCAAGAGGTGTAAACGATCTGGCGAGTGTTTCGAGGAGCTCTCCAAGTGCATGCAGGACAAGACCTCTCCGTTTGGCAGCGCCAGTGCTCTGGCAAGCCACATGCCACACATGGGCCACCTGCCACCGTTCAGCCATTCTGGACACATGCTGCCCACTCCGACTCCCATTCACCCCACATTCAGCCACCCTCACCATTCCAGCCGCTCTCCCGCCTGGGCCGAACCTCACTGAAGACCCACGCTCGCTCGCATCCCCTCGACAGGGGCTTTGCGTTAGCTCCTCCATACTGAAAATCTCCACGCACCTCCCTGCCCTCCCGTAAAGAAATCTTCCTCAGATGAGGGACGTGAAGGGGTTCGTTTCGGGTTCGTTTCCTGCTTGGACACTGTCGAGGAAGGTGTCATCTCATCAACAACCACGTCAGCTTGTATAGAGGACGGTTTGCGTGTTTAAGAAGCACCTCTCCCTTCTAGACACTGAGGACCTTCACAGACAGAGCAGAGGGAGAGAGAGCTATCTTTGCTTTTAGTTTTTGTTACGTTTTACTGAGTCACTTTGGTACTGTCCTGAAAGAGAGGATGTGTCTTTGCAGATTCACTGTGTGGCAGTTCCTTCTCAGAAACTCTCTAGTTTAAGGACTCGCTCTGACTCTCTGCGTACATGACGAGTCAAAGAAAGAGAGACAGAGAGAGAGAAGACCACTAAGTTTATCCCCTCCTAACATGCTGGAATACACCCCCCTCGGGCATGATTCCCTCTGAATGGACTCTATGGATACGACATACAGTACAAGCAAAGAAATGTTTATAAAGGTTAATTGTTATTATAGTTATTGTTATTATGATAATTTATTTTCACTCTTTATCTCTTAATTTCGCTTTCCTCAGAACACATTGTTATATAATAAATATTATTTGATTGTTATTGATTAAAAAAAACAAAAAAACACTGACCTATCCTAGCCAAGGTGATGTTGCTGAGCTGTACGTTTTTATCATTTTCCATTACACAAATAAAGGAAATAAAGTTTTAATACTTCATCCTTTCCCTGAGTACTTCCTTGTTAACATTTTGTGAAAGCAAAGTACAGTCAATCTTCTTCTCAAACAGAGACGTTTCTGCGGCTACAGGCTGGTTTGATCATTTATGTTTCCGATTCCAGGGCATCGTATTTCCAACCAGTTACTATAGTTTAACATGAGAAACGCACACAAATGCCAAAACATGCACAAGGCCAAACACAAAAACACCCAAGCGCTCGGATACGCTGCTGTTCCATATACTAAGTGTCAGAGGGAATTTCACCTAGGCATCGCTGAGCCCTAGAAGGTAAGCGATATCAGATGCACAAGCTAAGTGCTTGAACTGCAGTCCGTCTGGGGAAGAAGGAGACCTCTGTGGCACATAAGTCCCCCGGGGTGCTTCGGTTTGACCCAGACAACAGTCTCCAAACATTGGGAGGAATGGGGGGTTCCAATCACACGCAAATGGGAAGAGCCATACTGTACAGAATGCTTTTAGAAGGACGAATTTGTTGTCCCTGTGTCCTCCTTTTCATCTGACCTACTCAACCCCCTTGCTTTTGGCTTGTCTTTCTGGAGCCAAAGGAAAAGTAAGCAAAAGGACAGCAAGTTTTTTGGTGGGAGAAAGAGAAATTGAGACAAAAGAGAGAGAGAGAGAGAGAGAGAGAGAGAGAGTAGAGGAAGGAAAGGCAATCAGTCCAGTCCATGAACAAACACGTGGGGTGGGGGGGGCAGTTTGGAGCCTTCTCCCACAGATGTGCTTGCAGCTGAGGCTTGCAGGAAACAGCTCTTAACCCAGTCTTATTTTCAAACTATTTAACCCAGTGCGGCGACTGAGGAAACCATCAGCCTAGCCAACAGTTAATGAGAGAGACCCAACAAGAGCACAGACCACGCTGAGAAGGGCCGACTTCAGGTCAACACTGACTATAGCACAAGTGCAGATATGCCCATCCCCCACCCAAATGATCACACCCCCTCTATTCTATTCTATTCTATTCTATTCTATTCTATTCTATTCTATTCTATTCTATTCTATTCTATCAGTCATTTACTGAGGTATCAGTCTATTGGTGTCCTGATTAATCTTCAGCGTTTTCTGAAAGCCAGGGCCATTTCAATCAAAAATAAAAATTCTTTACTCATCATCAAGTTGCTCCAAACGAATTAGATTTCAATACACAAATTAAGCAATTTTTTAATTAAACCAATGGATATCTATCCCTTCCTTGAAAATTAAATCCACCGAAATGTTAATGCTTCAAAAAGTTCCTAAAAAAACAATGTAAAAGTTCACCCATATAAATTGAGAGCGTTGAACAAAATCTTCGAAAGAGGCACAATTGCTTTATATGATGAACATATTAAATTTAGGATTTTATTCTCATAGAAACTTTGATCAGTACACATACACAGAGCACATCAAAAATGGTAAACATAACCTCAGCCGTACTTGCTTGACAGATGAGAAAAGAGCTAATTTGTTTTTGCGCATCAAACAAACACGTTTTTAGTTTAACAAATTTGGAAACTGATTCCTGTTGAACTTGTGAAACCATAAGTTCTTAAAAATATGTATTTATGATTTAAATATAAGTCACAAATTTGTCATTTACTCACCTTGATGTTGTTCAAAACCTATGAGACTTTCTTTTTTCTCAGATAGGATACAAAAAAAGATATTACTTTCTTTAAGGGGTCAAATGATGCGATTTCAAATTTTCCTTTCTCTTTGGAGTGTTACAAGCTGTTGGTGAATGAAGAAGATCTCTGAAGTAGCAAAGACTAAAGTCTCAAATCCAAAGAGATATTCTTTATAAAAGTTAACACTCGTCCACGCCCCCTGGAATGGCTCGTTCTAACATCTCTACGTCAGTATGTGGGAAGATTTGCATAACACTGCCCAGATGTTCACACAAAGAAACAAGGCGTACCTTTTATTCTCGTTGTAGTATTGTTGTTGCCGCCGCCATCATGTAGTATAGACACTGTGTGTTTGATTGTGAAAGTGAAACTACTTTGTTTGGTCTTCCAAAAGAAGCTCCATGCCTGGAGCTGATCCGTGCTGGTCGCTGAGGAAATACATCAGCTTTGCACTCGCTGAATTGGCTTTCACCTTGGATGAAGTTTTGTCCAGCCCGGGGTCGTCACATGTGGTTGCTGCAAGACCAAGGTATGCTCCTTTGTAGAATCCGCCTGCCACACTGTTTTCAAGCCGCCCGCCTCTGCTCATTCAAGCCGGCCGCGGCTCACTCAAGGCCACGGTGTGTGACCTTGTTTCACTGAGAAAGCATAATTACTTTGTTTTTGTCTTCCTAAAGAAAACACGACTAGAATTTATGTTTATATCATGTTTATAATGGGTTTTACGTTTTTGTCTTGTCGCACCAGCCGGACAAGGCTTCACAATATGTTAAGAGGCGTAACATTTCGGGCTCACACTTAAGGCATTCGGCCAATCACAATGCGCTGGATAGTTGGCCAATCACAGCACACCTCACTTTTCAGAGCGACGAGCCTTGTAAAAATTGACGCGTTTCAGAAGGTGGGGCATAGAGGAGAAACAATAATGTATAGTATGTGGAAAATAATGTGTTTTTTTTTTTTTTTACCTTAAACCACATAAACACATTTCATTACACCAAATACACAAAATAATGTTCTTTTTAGCAGCATCATATGACCCCTTTAATACATTAGAAGCTGTTGCCCCCATCAAATTGAAAAAGGTTAGAGAAAAACGTACTGCACCATAGTACAACAGTAATACCCATTCTCTCAAGAAAGAAATTCGTAGTCATGAGCGCAAATGGAGAAAAACAAACTTGGAAGTTTTTAGAATTGCGTGGAAAAACAGTATGTCCAGCTATAGACAGGCTCTTAAAAATGCCAGATCCGAGCATATCCACAAACATAGAAAATAACCAAAACAATCCAAGGTTTTATTTATCACAGTCGTTAGATTAACAAATAACTAGATGCCACCCGTTCTAAATATTCCCTCACAGTTTAATAGTAATGACTTTATGAATTTCTTCACTGATAAAATAGATAACATCAGAAATACAATGACAAATGTAGATTCTACAGTGTCTATTACTTCAGTTTTATCCATCGCGCCCAAAGATAAACTGCAGTGCTTTACAACTATAGGACAGAAAGAGCTTAATAAACTTATCACTGCATCTAAACCAACAACATGTTTATTAGATCCTGTACCCACTAAATTGCTGAAAGAGTTGTTACCTGTAGCAGAAGAACTGCTTCTCAATATTATTAACTCGTCGTTATCTTTAGGTCATGTCCCAAAACCATTCAAGCTGGCGGTTATTAAGCCTCTTATTAAGAAACCACAACTAGATCCTAGTGAACTGGCAAATTAAAGACCCACTTCAAATCTTCTGTTTATGTCTAAAATTGTAGAAAAAGTTGTGTCTTCTCAATTGTGCTCCTTCCTGCAAAAAAAAAAAAAAAAAAAAAAGATCTCTATGAAGAATTTCAGTCGGGTTTCAGGCCCCATCATAGCACAAAAACTGCACTTGTTGAAATTACAAATGACTTGCTTCTTGCGTCAGACCAAGGCTGCAATTCATTGCTAGTTTTACTTGATTTTAGTGCAGCGTTCAACACCATAGATCACGAAACACTCATAGATCGATTACAAAACTATACAGATATTCAAGGGCAGGCTTTAAGATGGTTTAGATCCTACATGTCCGATTGCTACCACTTTGTTTATTCAAATGCGGAGTCATCTCATTTATCACCAGTAAAATATGGAGTGCCACAAGGATCTGTCCTAGGTCCTCTGCTATTTTCAATATACATGTTGCCCCTTATATTATTAGAAAATACGGGATTAGTTTCCACTGTTATGTTGATGATACTCAACTATATATCTCACCAGATGAAACTTCTAAATTGTTTAAGCTAACAGAGTGTGTTAAATTGTTAAATAATTGGATTATCAATAATTTTCTCTTATTAAATTTGGATAAGAGAGAGATATTACTTACTGGACCAAAAAACAGTACACAGAATCTCTTAAATTACAATTTGCAATTAGACGGATGTACTGTTACTTCCTCTACAGTCAAAAATCTGGGTGTTATATTAGACAGCAACTTGTCTTTTGAAAATCATATTGTTACACATGTTACAAAAACAGCATTCTTGCATCTTAGAAACAATGCAAAGCTATGAAACATGTTACCTGTTTCTGATACAGAAAAGCTAGTTCATGCATTCATGACCTCTAGACTGGACTACTGTAATGCACTGCTAGGTGGATGTCCTGCATCTTCAATAAACAAGCTACAGGTAGTCCAAAATGCAGCAGCTAGAGTCCTTACCAGATCAAGAAAATATGATCATATTACCCCAATTTTATAGACTCTGCACTGGCTACCTATTAATTTCCGTATCAGTTACAAAATATTATTACTTACCTACAAGGCCCTTAATGGTTTAGCTCCTGCGTACCTAACTAGTCTTCTATCACGCTACAATCCATCAAGCTCCCTAAGGTCGCAAAACGCTGGACTTTTGATAGTACCTAGGATAGCAAAGTCCCCTAAAGGAGGTAGAGCTTTTTCGCATTTGGCTCCCAAACTCTGGAATAGCCTTCCTTATAATGTTCTGGGGTTCAGACACACTCTTTCTGTTTAAATCTAGTTTAAAGACACATCTCTTTAGTCAAGCTTTCAAATAATGCATCTCATAATCTTGTACTGCAGTTATATATGATCAAATCCACATTATCATTTTTTAGCTTGGGTTAAACTTATTAATTTAGCTTGGTTGGTTTGCTATGTCTCTATTTGTTTTTCTGTTTTTCCATAACATGGATATACACAAGCTTCAGTCTGGATCCAGAACACCTGAGAAAAGATTATGTTGACCCCTCAGAGGAACTCAGATGATGCCAACCCTGAAACAACATACAGAACTACCAAACTTTGCTATAAGTTTTATTGCATCATATAATAATTGCTGTTTATAGTGTTCATCGTCTGTTTGATTACGTCTTTAATTGATTTTTCCGTACATTTCTGCCATATGTACATTACCTTAACAGCCACCACTGCTAAGCTACTACTAAATATTGTAGAAACTTAATTTTCTGTAAAGCTTAAACCAGCTTCTGCAACGTTTTTATCGTAAAAAGCACTATACAAATAAACTTGAATTGAATTGAATATTTCGAAGAATGTGTCAAGTTTTTTTATAGAAAGCATGGGGTCCAAAACAACACTGGTTTTCAGAATCTAAAATATATAAACTACAGAAATTTCAATGTGGACTCAAATATTTTTTTTTTATCAATTATCAAATATTTTAAAGAGCAAATTATCTGAGCTGTCACGTCTTTAATTACACATTACTTTTTTAGCTCCATAAATCCATAAAGCTATAAAAGTAATTATGTAATTAAAGCAGTCTCAGCTACTATATGTCAACAATTGCCTAATTTGTTTCTATTTTTATTGCTCATTAGCAATTTATGTGAAACATCTCAGAAAGTTAATATTTAGATAGGAAATAACAAAATATGCTTAAAAAAGAGACTTAAAATACTAATTAAAAATAAAAAATTTTCATCATCTAGAAACCTGGAAAGATATATTCAATAAAGTGAGCAGATAATCTCATAAATCCTTCATAAAGTCCACAATATTCTGCCTCATCAATAAAAAAACCTGTGTTTGTAGCAATAGTCCATGACTGTAACTGTTCAACTCCATTCCTGCTGTGTGTTTGCCAGTTATAGATGCCACTGGGCTTTTCTGTTTGTTGTGTGTGTGTGTGGAGGTATTTGTGTGAGTGTGTGTGTGTTGTTCTCTTTGGCCAGGCTCCCAGAGCATGAAACATCCAGCGGACTCAAACAGGGCACTCCTGAGGGAACTAGCTGTCTTCCCCAAAATAATAATGGGATCGGGCCGCGTCAGAGAGACGGGAGAAGGAGAAAGAGAAGCTTTATTCAGTGTAGAGGCTGAGGCACCGTGACATGCTCGCGTGGTTCCACGTGTGTCCTTGTCCTCTCCGTCCCCACATGTGTGTTTTCATGTAAGTGTTCTCTTCTTACATATATGTGTGTTTGGCAATGTTCAGAGTGGAATAACAAATACTGCACTGTATAGAGTGTACACTGACTACTACTTTTCAAAAATAGTACAGTTGCATGTGGGTCTATGACGTATAATATTATCCATGATATAGAATATAAACTAGTTAAAAACGTGCTATGTACTCTTTGTATTAATGTTGGGTTCATATTGTGCATATTGGTCACACCACTGATAGGCTGTAATGCAGTTTTATTAAAATATTATTAGTTTTTCTATCCAACAAATATAAATTTTTAATACAGAAATTAAAACATTTTTATAAAAGAATATGTGCATTAAAGTCAATGCATGTAATGCAAGTACTCCATTTACTTTGAGTTATACGGCAAATATAAAACATCACACAAGTAAGGCATAGAAAGCCTCCCTAGTGTGTTCTGAAAATGTATAGCAAAATAGTTATGCTAGAGTGCTAACACGCTATTCTGAACATATCCTCTTACTGCATTCATATGTGTAACAGAGGCCAGCTAGTAAGTGCTGTGAGGGTAAACTTCAGTGTCTTTAGCGTCCTTGTTGGCATGCCTGCCTCCCATGCTGTAAACGCCATGCTCGAATCTCACTTGAGTAAGCGAGTGAGACGAGTAGAACCGAAAGGGGTTACCTACTTCCTCACTACATAGTAGGCAAAAAACAATATTCATAAAACAGTAGATGAACCTTGATAATTTCCTACTTCCAGCGAGATCCTAAAATGCGCATTTAATGGCCCTTTACTATTTCATAAGGCCACAGGAGAGGATTTGTGAATGTTAGTGAAGAGTTTGTGAATGGAACTGATGTCAATGACAACATGACGCATGTAGTACTTCTGAATTACATTAATTCTGCACACATTCATACTATACAGAACACTTTTTAACAGTCACAAAGTAATGACTTATTCAGAAGAAGTAGCTATTAGAAAGTATGCGGACAGCGTTTTTGAATACAAATGGCTGCATAGCATCATGGGACAATAACTCATAAGATTAACGTGGCACTTGGAGGCAAGGTAAGATCTATGTCCGCGAATAGTATTCTACAATAACAACAATATTTTACTTCTAAATTAAGATGCCTAAATTATGACTAAAAAGGCGGCGGATCTTTTAACGGCACGATTATATAGTATGGCGGAATGAAAGCATGGAGACTTATGACTAAGGCTTCAGAAACAGCATGGTGGCCTCTCGTCTCCGAGCCATGAGAGCTTTATCAGCTACAATCAAGACGAGTCTCCTCTTCTTTTCATCCTCTCATCCTTCCCCTCTCCCTTCATCTCCCTCACTCCCTTCATGTATTTGTTTATGTATTAAATTGAATTAAAGGAATCAAAAGGTGGCGGGGGCCGTGCGCACACAGACTCGAGTTATGGAGCTAAAGATGAAAGCTTAAAGAAGCGAGGAGAGCGGTTCAACCGCAGGTCTCTAGCAATGCACGGGGTCAGATGCTTGACCTCATACAAACATGCTTCAACTAAACACGCCGTGCCCTCCCTTTCTCTTTTGTTCTTTCTCATTTTCTCCTTCTCTCTTTTTGGTCACTATTTCTGCACCCCTCCAAGGAAATAAGGAGTCATATCCTACGAGGAGAGAAAGGAATTTTGCTCATTCCTAAGGCTCTTTCTTTGTCTCCAGAATAAAACGTTTTTCTGTGTCAGTGGTTTGGAATAAAATGTTTTCTACAACGACTGTCCTTGTTCTGCGAGCGCTCATGTGATGGCACCAAGCATATTTGCTTTAGATTTAAACAATTTTACTAGATTTAACCAAATTTAAAAACACAAACATCTAATTGACCCCTGCCTCCATTGTGTTTTATTACAGATAGACACAAGAGATAGACAGAAAGAGAAAGGACAACCTTTTCACTCTTGGGTTCTCTGCTGGAACCACTGCAAAGGTCACAAGGCTTTTTCTGATGATGGTGGGGCATCCCAGATCACACACTCACACTCTCACCTACACAAACACACACGCACGCAAATCGCACATTGCATTGGTTAGGTATTATTAGCTGAACTTCCTCTTTCAGTTCTGACATAAATTCATAGAAATATGGTCCCTTGGTAATGAAATGCCAAGCAAGGGGTGGAGTAACGGTAACTATGTTCAATAGCCTGAGAAAAGTAAGTAGGAGGGTACGGTGGTTACAGCATGTGTTCTTCCATTGTTTCTCCCCCAAGAGACACATTAATAAACACACACACACACACACATAAAAATACATACACCGGGATCCAAAAGTCTGAGACCACAATTCAAATTTGTATTATTTCACTATTCCTAGGTCACTAATCACATAAGCAATTTTCCTTTGATAAGACATCTCCTTTGATGGTCCTATGTTTTTGGATCATCTAGAGAACATGATCGTCAGGTTTTACAAAAACGTCTGGAGTTTAGAGTTCAGCTTGAGTGCTGCTGTCATTAAAGTTGAGATGTATTGGAAGTAGCGACAGATCATTTTCTTACTTACTATTAAAATTAAGAATAAAGAATTCAAAACAGTTAAAAATATGAAAAAAAAAAAAAAAAAAACGTACACACAGACGAATCATAGATAGAGTGAACAGATTTTTATTTCATGTCAACTTCAAAGAAAGGGATAACAAACCAAATATTAAATTCTGAATTTTATGTTTAGTTTTGAATGGCCTGAGGTGGTTGCGATGATCTGTAATTTAAAACAAAGCAAAATGTAAGCATTTTTAGTGGTGTCTACACTGGACGCAAGAGTTGTCATGTCGCGCCGCAATAGTTAAAATCTGTCTACATTGAATGCGACAAAGCGACCGTCGAAAATCATTTGAAATTTGTGTCAGTACGTCATAAATAGAACGCAGCAGCAGTTTTCTGTCGGGGATTTGTAAAATCACACCTCTACTAATCCAGCATAAACACAATCAAATACTATAAAGACACATATATAATTTTGTCACACCGTCCAGTGTACACACAGTGTTATACACTAACCTTTCCTGATGAATAACAAACTGGAGGAAGCCAGTGCCTCATACTAAAGGCCAGGACAAAGCCAAGAAAAAAACTTCAGCTCCTCTCTCATTACACTTTACTGTTATTCCCCTCTAGTTTCCTGCTCATGTATAAGGCAATTGTTTGAAACCTGCAGAAAGGGCAAAAGGGAAAGTTACAAAACTACAGCCACCAATTTTTTTTTATTAAGCCGAATGCAGGAAGAAGGCAGGGAAGCATTTTTGGTTTCACTTACGATGACTTGCTGACGAGACAATACCTTTGAAGAAAATGTGAGGGGTGCTGACCTGTACAAATAGTTTCTGACACTATGTAAGATTGTTGTGGATGGTTTCCAAGGCATTGGTTTGTGGTTTTTAAGGAATTTTGAGTGGTTGCTAAGGTGTTCTGGATGGTAGATTATCCAGTAAAAAAGGACATCACCAAGTCTCTGTAATATTAAGGTCTCTAGTAATAAATCAGAATTAATGTATACTTTGTTTTCCCCCACACTTTTTATCAACTGCCAAGTAAAATTTATAAGTCTGATTGCTTATACAGCACATTTTTCTTCAGTCACCATGATGTAAGGTACTACTCATACTTCTAAAACTAAAAGTAGTAAGTGTTTAAATCCCAAGAATGAGCAATGGTGATGCTTGAATTAACAAACACCACTAAAAACAGTAATAAATGATTCATCTATGTACAAAAAATAAAATTCCTGAAGCAAAGACCATCGGCAGAGATCAGAGAATCTGTGATTGTTTCTAAGAAACATACTTCAGGAACAAATCAGATGCAGGTATCAGGATGTCAAGTTCTTTCCGTTTCTGTTTTCTTCTGTCCCCCTTTCTTGCATTTTTTTTTCTTTTTCACTTTCTCTTCACTGATTCATACTGTACTTACAATATGCTTAAACCAAACCACTACAGAGCCAACAAACCTCAACTCAATACTGCTGGTGTTGAGCCCTGCAGAGCACATTCCTCACACACGCACATGTGCGCACACACAACCTCACAAAACAGGAAGTGAAAACATTAAGCAGGAAATACTTGTATTGTATTATTAGGTCTGAATAAGCCCCAAAATCTGTCAAAAGGCAGTGCGGAGTACATTATTTTTTTAAATGGTCCACGGTTGACTGCTTGTCACACTTGGTTGTGCGTGTCTGCTTTGCAAAACAGTACATCTGTACTGTGTTTCACTGTACTGTACAGCTCAGAGATACAGAGAGTAAGAGAGAAACATGTCATGTAGAGAGAAGTGAAAAAGATAAAAAGGAATAGAGAGTAAGGGTTTCACATAAATACTCGTGGTTAAGGACTACCTTTATTGCTTTTTGTGGTTTTCATATTGGGGTGAATATGTTTGTGAAGCCCATGATTCCCAAATTTGTGTGTCAGTATGCAATGTTTTGTCCATAATCCATAATCACGAAGCCTGAAAGCATATGATGTGATGTTCTACTGCTGGATTGTCCAGTGTTGTGGACAAAATCCAAAATTAACGTTTATATATATGTCAGAAACTATCCAAAATGTTTTATTTCTGCCAATATTAAGTGAAACCCCCCTACAGAAGAGGTCTGTGCTTGGCTGTAAATAAAGTCTAAAGTTAGAGGGTGTGGTCCTGGTCCTGACTGTGCTCTGTGAGAAAATGGGTCGACATGCCCACCTGGGACAGGAGTATTGTATCCTTTCTCTACACTGAAAAAGCCAGAACTGCAATCTTTCTTTGGAGGGGGCTCATACAGAAGCTGTGAGATAGCTAGCATCACATTTCTTTCTTTTTTGGGGGGGACAAAAAACAGCTACTAACAGTTAAGTCAGTCATTATGTAATCATGTAGCTGACTATTCTTTCCAAAAATAAGCAAACAATTCAGGAACTGATTTAATTACTGTATGCACCAGAAATTGGACACTAGGATGGTCTTGGGATGTTGCATAAACATCTTTGTAACAAATTACACTTCTACAATTTTGTCAGTTTTGTGGATTCTTGAATGTTATGAATGTTACAGTAAACCTCATGATTTGTTTGTCATGTTTGATTTATGTGCTCATAGTGAGCTGAACTCACTGTCAAGCAAAAGTCAACACAAATGTTTGTTTCATGAACATTTCCAAGACATCTTTTTGCTGTTGAGTTGGCATTTGTGTTCTCAAGCTGACAAACTAGAAACATATAATGTTTCTGTTATTTTTATGCTCAACATCCCTCTCCACAAAACATTATAGTTTATACTGTGTCCATTACAGAACATTGATTGTTCATCAGAGTGCATTGTGGGTATTAAATAATAAATTGTTCACTAGGATTAATGCTGTTTCTTTTAAAGTCGGATGTTAGATGTTTCTAGTTGTTATCTGTTTTCTGACACTAAAGCACATAAAAGGAAACAAAATAGCAATGTTAACATTAGCGTAGCAAATTTTCCAATGTCAATAAAGAACTCTTTTCTTGCAAGTAAACTGCAGCCGATAAAAGATACTATGCAGTGCAAACATGATTCAAAGTGATTATCCACAATGAAGATAAATCAGCTAAAAAGATCAATATGTACACAAATAATAACTAATAACTAAAGCCAGTCAACTCTGGAAGACACGATTTCATCTATTTTCAGCCTTTCTTTGAGTGCTAACATTAATGCTTGTCTTGTCAGTGTTAGCATTGTAGCTATTAATGTTTACATATAGTCAACAAAGCATATAGTCAAATGTTTACATATAGTCAACAAAGCAACTCTCATTTATGAATCTATGAATTGAAATCACCCTTATGTAGAAAAACAAGTACTCATTTGCATTTCTCCTGAAAGAACCAATATTGAGGCTAGCATCGGGGCCACTCTCACCTGTGAGAGGTAACATTTAGCAGCTTCAGCAGTATTCATTTTTCCCACTTGAGACACTCTTGCATTCAATGCATCCTCGCGGGACACACAACATTCAGGCCTTCCTGTTCTTTTCTAAGGCAGACAAATTCATCCCCACTGTCTGTGCACAAACCGTCACATTCATCCAGCCTTCCATTGACAGAGCAAAGGGGGCAAGTGCTAATGCCAGAACAGGCTCAGGGGAGTGTTAGTCTGGACGGCCCATCCCCATCCGCAACCCATGTGCTTTCACCATCAGGTAACTGGAGTGGGTGAATCTAGGCCAGCCTGGCACATCGCTGAAGTTAGGGGTGGGGGGATAGAGAGGTACGGGACCTGGTGTCTGTCCCCAAGAGAGTTTAGTGGGACCAGGGATCAGCTTGAAAAAGGACAGCAATTTCAGAGACCATTCCTTCAAGAATTCACTTTAGACATAAAGAAGATGGGGACAAAAGCTTTTTTTAAAGAACTGTTTCTCGGAGTAGAATTTGGCAGGTTAAAACAATTTTGACTATCGGCGTGTAAGCGTGTGGAGAACTGACAAAATGAGTTTGCCTTGGAGCTTAGAAGCCTTCTAGCCATCCCTCATTTAAGCCATCTTTGGCATTACAGGTAAAAACCTCTCCAGACAAAACACACCACATTGTTTTTCCACACTTCTGCTTTTGTTGTGTCTAGTGTCTTGCTGTTCCCAAGACCCCCTATGTCTTGAGTAGCAGCACCTCTACAGAATTCATACTTAAAATCTAAGCATTCAACTTCCAAGATCATGTTCACAGATTTATCAAAAACAAACAAACAAACAAAAAACCTCAAAACAATTTAAAAAACTTCTCATCTAACTCACAGACCTTTAATGAGCCTGACCTGCAATGGCCCCACCAAATAAACATTGCAGTCGCCTAATAATGGAGCACTTTTGCAAAAAGTTTCCAGATGGGAGTCTTCACTTTTGGCTTTCAGCACGGCGACATTCATGGCTGCATCTCCCTCCAGAGCAAGAGCATGGTTATGACTCTTACATACACTAGGGCCATGTGCATATGCTTGCTGGGCTGGCAGACGCCAGTCTCTGTGAGATTAGAGCACTAATCAGTGATGCTGAGGGTGCTGGAAAGGTTCTATCTCACAGGGAAATCACTATGAAAACCTGTCTGCTCTCTCATTCGCTCAGTGGGATGTTGCAACTCCAGCATCTAGTGGGCCTTATCTCCACGAAGCAGATTGCAGAATTTGATATGCATCTGTGAAATGGTCGGAAATGACAGTCTCAAAAAAAAACAACATGATTAAAAAAACATTTCTCAACAAAACAACCTCTCTTTTTCTCTTTCTCGCTCATCCTTTCGCTCTCTCTCTCTTTCTGATCACATTCAACATCTAATCTTTGATTCAAGAGAGAAATATACACCAAGCAGATCATTTTCCCCAGTAAACGAGTGTGCACAAATGAAGGCAGATGGAAGACGCGCTGTGTGTCCATGGATACACGTGTTTGTGCATTAAAATTACTTGTAGAGCATATGAAGATTGGCATCAGTTAGATGCCATCTTTTTCTCCAACATGAACATCGTCACTGATAAGAGTTTGTCCTCGTCAGCACGACACACTAGCAGCACCACAAGGCTTTATCACAGGTCGGTAGTGTGTTATAAGGTGTTCTCTTGGGCCTCTATCAAAGTACTATCTGAAATGATCGGAGGGTTGGGGTTATGATACGAAGTGTGCATTTGGGTTGTGATATGTGGAGATAGGAGATGTCTGTAAGCGTGATAGTGTCTCAACCACAGAATACCTAAAACTGCACATTTATGCATGCATGTTAGGTGATACTCTCCTTACCATATACCTGCTGTTTGTGAGTTTATAGCCCAGGAAGTTAATAGTCACCCATGCACCACCGTTAGATCACCCTGAGCAAGCATATCAAAGTGCTCAGAGCTGAGATGAAAGGTAACACATTGAGGCCATAAGATTATGGGTCCATCATGCGGGAAGAGCAGCATGGAAAGAGGGAAGATCCGACAGTTTTAATTTGCTTTGCAGCACGCTCTATAAAAGGAGAAAAATCCGTACACAACTGTGGAGGGAGATAGGCTCTCCAAACAAGGGGAAACAAGATCATTTGACTACTCCCACTGCACAAGCTCCCAGAGCCACGAGCAAAGCTGCCCTGGGGTCAACTCCCAACTGCCCCTACTTCAGCCATGACATCACAGGCCGCAGAGGTTGTTGAGGAGCGTGCATAATGTCATGGGTTGCATAGTGGATGTGCAGCCAGAGGTCAGCTATGGAAAGAGAGAGGGAGAGAGACAGACAGATAGATAGATCTACAATGAAAAAGTAGAGGGCCTTTTGATTAGTTTCCTTGGCAGGAGAACAAAACTGTAAGGAATGTAGGCAAGAGGGGAGAGAGAAGTGACCGAGAGAAGAGAGGGACAGAGAGAAAGAGAAGAACAGTGGAGGCTACAGGACTTGCTGAGTAAGACTGGCCTCTTGTTGATTCATTTCCTCTTGAGCTTGTTCTGATTCCCCACTCGTATAAAACTTGTCATTTACACAATGAGAGCACATATTGGTCAACTGTTCCTACCCCATGACCACTACAGAAAACCTTCAATAAATTCCTGGTTCATTGAAACTTACTAGCCTATATTTCATAATTCAATGTTAATGTAATTCTAAAGAATTAAGGTGGACATATTTAGCTTGCTGACTGCATTAAGGAATGTTCACGCCGCCGAAGATTTTAAGTGACAAATTCAAGCGACTAGAAGCCATTCCTTTATTGAATTGTTGAGGTGACATGAGTAACGAAGACCATTGCCAATGGAACTCTTTTAAAATTAGTGATGTGATTACTACCAATGAGAGTGATATGCTGCCTAATGCCATTGGGTACAACAGGAATGCTTACCAACAATCAATCAACAGTAGACCAACTTGTCGTTCTCCAGGGATTCTCTGCTGTCAGAGTAAATGCCTCATTGTAGGGGCTCCAGCATAAAGTTCATCACTGGACTAGTTAATTAGTTAATTAGTTAACCATGTTAATGGATCAACAACCTTTGTACAGAAATAATTGTCTTAGCATTTAATCACTGCCCTCTGATATTAGGGTTAGGGCTTGGTTTATTGAAGAACAACAACCATTCATTACACTTCAGATTTACCGGTAGGACAGGGGTGTCCAGTCCTGCTCCTGGAGGGTCATCTTCCTGCAGAGTTTAACTTCAAATTGCTCCAACACCCCTGCCTAAAAGTTTCGAATGAGTTTGAAGATCTTTATTAGATGGTTCAGATGTATTTAATTAGGGTTGGCGATAAACTCAGCAGGAATGTGGTCCTCTAGGAGCAGGACTGGACTTCCCTAGATTAGGGCTATGTTTGATTGATGTAAATGTTGCTTCAGGACCAACAAAGAATATTAATGTCCTACTTAGATAAGTTGCAAAGTTGTAAGGGGTTCTGCAAGAATTGTCACGGGAGTGCAACCATTTATATGGTCTTGCATTATGATTAAAATGATTAGGTGACTATGATTCACCTAAATGACAACTTGAAGATGCATGCTTAATAATATGGATGAACATTCATCCTAGATTAAGGTGATTGCATATAAATATAAAAGTGCTGTTTAATCCTGACTGTGTACATCAAATTTGAAAAAGCTCAGTTGTATTGTAATGAGGTAAATTGCAGTTGCCTGAAAGTTCTGAAAGTCCTCTAAGTAGACAAAAGATATGAACTTTATTCACAAATAAACTCTTTCACCTCTTACTGATTCCCACTTATAGACACAGCCTGGCATTGTCCCCTTCTGCTGTCCAATTCAAGCATCACATACACACACGCACACCAATGTCAGGCCCATTTCACAGTGCGTCCTCAGCCTCCTCTGTGTGTGGCCGGGGGCAGCGATCACTCCATTGCTGTGTAAACACTGGGACACAAGCTAACACCCTCCATCTGATTAATGGACTAAGAATATTGGACATGACAGCGCAGCCAAGCCTGCAAGATCCAGCAGCATACAGTGCAAAAGACTGCTCTGTTCTTCTCTCCTACTGTCTCTATTGCTAAACTGTTCTTGACAGTAAATTTTAATTAAGGTGCTCAGGGTTGTTACCCATCATATAAAAGATGAGCTGTTTTAAAAATGATGAAGTGTATGAAATTTGGGGGTTTAGGGGTAGAAATGGGATATAGGGGGTGGAAATGGGTAGGTTTAGGGATATGCAAAGTGGGAGGAGTTGGATCTCGAGGTGGAGTTGATGCACCACTGTAATACCAGTGTACTTACATGGTAACTTCTTAGGAACTGTCGATTTAATGTTAGAAAAAGTGTTTTTTTTTTTTTTTACTGTTACTTGCTCAATTGAAATGACACTGCAATGTCTAAAGGTCTCAAATTGTGTTTCACAATCATGGGGCATAACATTTTTTAAAAAAACAAAATCTTCCAAGATCAGTTGTGGAATAAATAGCTCAAAGGGGCACTGAAAGCTATTCTGTTGCAGAAGAAGACATCAGTTCTGCTATCACTGCTGGCAAAAGATTCTAGCTAACTAAAATCAGAAACCAAAAAAAAAAAAAAAAAAACAGTCCTGCTAATAATACGTTAAATTGATTTATTAAGAATTAGCTTGATATGGTGATCAGTATGCACTGGATTTAGTTTCCTCTGTATTATTGTGCAATTACAGTTGTTTGTGTGTCTCTTTTATCTCTGTCATGCTGAGAGACGATTGGGAAATTGGCTTAACAAACCTGTGGTGAATGATAAACCTAAATTCATAGACAGGAGACAGGGACATAAGAGCAATGCGAAAGAACATAGACAAGGTCATGCATGCATTGCAATGCTACACGTCACCTCTCTATCGCATGCAATATACGTAGGTCTTTGTGTGTGTGTGTGTGTGTGTGTGTGTGTGTGTGTGTGTGTGTGTGTGTGTGTGTGTGTGTGTGTGTGTAAGCATGACATGCAGACGCCAGACGGGACCGAGGCCTTTCGACACACAAAAGTACGCAGACACGATCACACACATACACAAGCACACACGCGTCCATTGCCTCTGCTCAGATCATGTGTCATCAGCATTAATACTCTATTGTTTGAAGTGAAGGAGTTTGGCTTCAAACTTTATGTGTCATGTGACCCAAGTCAGCACCACCCCCCCAACCTCGAGTGCCCCTCTTCCCCCCCTCCCGCTGGCGCCTACACGGTTTGTTAGGGGCTGCCATAGGCCATCATGTGATCAGACTGCCATTTACGAAATGCACACACACTAGCTCCCTTTGCAAATCAGGGTACAAACACACATATCAGTCTCCCTTATTCATTTCATGTACATATTCCCTGGCATGCTGCCTGCTGCTTTCATCAGGGTTGAATCAGAGAGCTAATACTAATCACAACAATAAACGGCATTATGCTGCACACATCAGAGACCTTTCTCTTGCGCTCTCTCTCTTTCTGTTTGTTAGACACAAGGCAAAGCAGTCACACCTCAAGGCATCCGATCTCAATGCACTCACTCAACTCGCTCAGATGACAAGTTGCCACCGTTTAATTTTTTTCATGCTTTGTTTGTGTTTGTTGCAGATTGAACACGGACTGTTTGTTAAGTTTTATGACGTTTGTAGTTAACAGAGCATGAATCAAGCATGCCTCAAAGCAATCCTTTGTCCAAAAAAATGAATTTACTGAACCTCGTGTCAATCCAAACCCTCTTCTACGGAACTAAATTTTTGGAAAATTCCAAAATTGCCCATTCTTTCTTCAATTTTATTATAAGTGAATGGGGACTGAGGCTGTAATAAAAGTGATCCATATGACTTGTTGTGCAATATAACCTATTTCAATGCCTCTGAAGCCGTATTGTAAAAAAAAAAAAACCTTCATGTGTTCATGAGGAGTGATTCATAATTGATCTGGCTCGCAAAATTAGTCTGAATGAGTGAGTCACTCACGGTGATCCGGTGCTTAAGTTCAAATCAGAACATAGCATTTGGGATTTTTAGTCCAACATAAATTCATGTGTCAGTCCCATTGGAAGTTTATTTTGTTTTTGGTATAAAAGCTTAAATTTACCTTACAAGCAGCCATCACTGCAATATTTTACATCATCTTTATATTAAAACTTTATTCATTAAAACCAAGTCACATCCAAGTCTAATCAACAAATTCTACCTCACTGTTCATCCAAATTCAACCTCTAAGTTTTTTTTTTTTATCAAAAACTTTATTTCAATAAGGAATAAAAATAAATGTATAAACTGATCAAAAGTAACAATTATAATGCACAAAATATTTCTATTTCAAATAAATGCTGTTCTTTTCAACAACATCATAGAATCTTGGAAAAAATAAACCAACCAAACAAAAACAAACATAAACAAATAAATAAATTAATAGTTTTGGCAAAAAATATTAAGAAGCACAACTGTTTTAAACACTTTTTTAAACAATTCAATAATAATGGGAAATGATAACTGAGCAACAAATCGGAATATTAGAATGATTTCTGAAGCATCATGTGACACTGAAAACTGGAGTAATGTTACTGAAAAATTCAGCTTTGACATCACAGGAATAAATTACATTTTAAAATAGATTCAAATAGAAAATAGACATTTTAAATTGTAATAATATTTCACTTATTTAAATAAAAAATGCAGCCTGGGTGAAGTATCAAAAAATCTAAAATCTTCTCAATGGTAGTACATTGCTTTAAACAACTACAATAATGCAGTACAAAGCATATTTCGAATGGCTTTTATTTGTTACTTTTATCTGCCTTTCATCTATCAAGTCACCTTTATGCAGTCAACTAATCACCTCTATGCCCTATTAGCTAACTAATCAACTTTAAGTTTAGATTATTCATTTAACAGCCACCATTTTTTTTATTATTATCAAACCAACTTACATGACTTTAATAACTTTCTTACTAATCCGCGATGAAGTGAAATTAAATTTTCAAACTTTATTCAAAAACTATTATGTGGTCTGTGAGTGAAACCTTTTCAACTTCAATGTTTTGCTCAGATCCCTAACAGAACATGAGGATTAAATCTCTAACAGACATTCTTATTACTGTAAATAAGTTAATTTTGTAAAGGAGCAACGAGGAAGAAAAGGCAGAAAGAGAAGAGCGTCGCTGTGCTTTCTCTCTCCCTCATTCGCTCTCACCCTCTCTGGCAGTCTGCCAGCCAATGTAACCCAAGACGACATCGGTTTTGCCCTTCCTAGAGAATTTAGGAAGCCATTAGCAACATCAAATCATTACTCTAGGAGAGAGAGGGAGAGAGAAAGACGAGGGATTGAGAGAGGAGAAGAAGATCAAGTTTCTTTGTGTTTTCATGTGGCCACTCCATTACAGTAATGTGCTGGGGCCCATTTAACTAATGCAGAAAGGCACACTGATACCCATAATAAACAGTATTACACAGTGAATTAGAGCCTCAGACGGCACAAACAGAGACAAGCACCCTGTTCCTACGATTACACACACACACACACACACACACACACACACACACACACACAGATTTATGTTCTCCATTTGAGTTTGTAGTGTGTCATGATCCAGTGTTGAGTATAAAACAGTATGTTTCTCAGAGTTCATTTCTGGTGTGTTTACAAAAGTGAATAAGCTTGTAGAGCGCTCTATACGGGCTTCTTCTAATCATGGTTTATATGAAATGATATTTAGAGACATGCTCTTCTCCTTGGAAAAGCAATCAAGCTGTAATCTAATCACTTATTTCGCATATGCAATCTAGATTTCAAAAAGATGTCTAGGCGACGCAAACGTCAAAAAATAACAGCCTTGTGTTCAGAAAGACTTCTGATGAGAGATCAAACGCAATCACACACACATACACAACATTATAACACACACACACACACATGCACTAAAACTGTAAAACTTCCAGATACAGGCCTGCGAACTCAACAACTAATAGGAAAGAAAAATGTCTTCCTTGATTCCTCCTTGATGAGACTGACTGGAGAGCAAATGGAGACTTTTCTTCTAAGATTTCGGAATACCAGATAAATATGATAGGTATATAGGTATATGATATTATATAATATACAGACGTACATGTACGTCTGTATATGTATATAATATCATATACCTATATACCTATCATATTTATCTGAAACTGTATTCCGAAATCTTAGAAGAAAAGTCTCCATTTGCTCTCCAGTCAGTCTCATCAAGGAGGAATCAAGGAAGACATTTTTCTTTCCTATTAGTTGTTGAGTTCGCAGGCCTGTATCTGGAAAGTTTCTTGGAAGCATTAACCATCTGCAGAGGCCTGCTGAAATAATGTGACGCCTTCTAAGTGATCGTCAAATATTTGATTAGCTCCTTTAATTAAAAATCAGATGAGGCAGTCGGACAGAATCACGGCACGCAGTCTTACAAGGGCGATTAGTGAGACATTTCAATTCCTTGTGTAAAGCTGCATACAGCATACGGCTTGCCTTGTTCTCTCTTTCTCAGTATCGAGTGCAGCCACTGTCACCCTGACGTTAATCCAGTTCAAATGTAAACAGGCTTAGGTCTTCATTCCACACTTTAACCATATCAAATGTATCAAAGCAAGAGCTCAGTGGCGTCCTTGGCTACAGCGAGGTCACGCTGCGGCCACACGGGGCCACACACCCAACTCAATTAACCTCAGAGCCAGGCAGTCTGTCTGTCCAACACTCACAGTGTGTGTGTGTGTGTGTAAACTGGGATTTTAGGGTTTAGGGGCCTTAATTGTGTGTGAACAAATCTATGTTCCAGTGTGTATATACGTTAGCCATAGGTTAGTAGGTCAGAGCATGGTAAGTGAACACATGAATCTATATTTTTTGTGCATATGTGTGTATATTTGCCATAAGATAGATGTATTAGTCCATGTGTGTAGTTCATGCATGTAAAAATCTTGCTGCACGGGTCACTGGTGTAGTTCACCGTAGCTTCTGCTACCAGTAATTTATAATTAATAAATAAAAATTTTCTATTTGTTCACTTTTCTATTTGTTCAAAAACATTTTACAATACTGCTCAGTTGGTTGACTTTAGCTAATGCATTAGGTCCCTTGTAAAAAAGAAGTGTATTTAATTGTATTAAATGTGTACTTGTAGTGTACTTCAAATCTTAAAAGTATCTTAAAATATTAAAAAACTGTACTTGCATAAAAGATAATTTTTAAATAAATAAATAAATGGCCATTTAAGTGTATTTAAAGGGAGTAAGTACACTTTCACAATATACACATATAAACATATAAAGTTTGTTTATCTTATATAAATTAGGTTAGGTTATATTTTAAATGTATTAAATCACAAATACATCATCACAAATGTGTAATTTCACATTTATTTAGCATGACAAGTTTCACTAGAAATGTCAATCAAGTGTAATTAAGTTATCATAACTGCTTGTCAGCACATTCAGCAGTATGTTCAATTATGGAAATAACATATAAAGATCTACAAAAGTCTGACTTATGTGGGTCAAAAAACACTTTGCATTTAATATTCATTTAAGCTTTTAGTACATTTTTCATTTCATTTTAATTTACTTGCAATGCATACATTTAACAATTAAGTATCTGAATACATTACATGTATTTACACTTCAGGATTATTCTTTAGAAGTATACAACTACTCCTTTGACAAGGGTATCAACAGGTAAACATTCTTTTTTTTAATTCAGCATTTTGGTATATTATCATCTATGTTACTCATGTTATTGTTTATTGTTAATAATGCTTGTTCATATATATATTAGGGCTGTCAAATGATTAATCACGATTAATCACATCCAAAATAAAAGTTTTGTTTACATAATATATGTATGTGTACAGGGTATATTTATTATGTATATATAAATACACACACATAAATTATATATTTAGAAAATATTTACATGTATATACATTTATATATTTATATTCTTATATTTTATATTATATATAAATATATTTAATATATAAAATAACATATTCTTCTTAAATATATACATGCATGTGTGTGTATTTATATATACATAATAAATATACACAGTATACACACATATATTATGTAAACAAAACTTTTATTTTGGATGTGATTAATCGTGATTAATCATTTGACAGCCCTAATATATATATATATATAAAATTTATACTTGAATTGTTGAAATGTATTAGTATACAATTTATAAATTAACATTAGCCTGGAGTGCCACTGTCCTGCAGAGTTTAGCTCTATCCCTAATCAAACACACCTGAACAAGCTAATCAAGGTCTTCAGGATTACTAAAGCTACAGACAAGTGAGGTTTTTTTCAGGGTTGGTGCTAAACTCTGCAGGACATTGGCACTCCAGGACCAATGTTGCCTACTTCTGCTCTAAAAAGTAATTCGGGTGACTTCTTACTGCAACTTAAATAAATGCATGGTTGCAAATAAAATAAAATAAAAATACTAATTTACTGTTGACATAATGCCAAGTTCTTTCATGAAACTAGAAGGTGCAGGCTGATGGGTTCTTAACATAACTGATGATATTCACAGTGTTAAACTTGATACAAGCTGGTTCATGTTGCATATGCAGCCAATGAGCTTACTGCTTTACATTTAAATTGCTGGTTAGCATCTATTTGAGTATTTTGCAGCGCACTTTCGGTGTTCCTCTGAAACCCTCCACCTTCCTCAGCTCCACCTGTATAGATCTGCTACAGGTTATTTTATATGCTATTTGTGCAGCAGCAGTATTTCTTAAATACTCACAGCACCACATCGGCGTATGTATTGGCAGTAGCAAGTTTTTGTACTTGCTTGCAGCAGCAGCAGCAGCAATAATCTAAAACTACAGCAATAACCAACAGCAGCAGCAATTCAGCAGCAGCAGTAAATACATTTACATTATCATAACCATTACCATGCTAAAATCTTCTTGATGATTACATTAAATTAACATTGTGTGTAATGTGAACTTAAAATATCTTGCATGTGGCCACAATGGGTGTAGCAAAAATAATGGTCATGCAAAGGTTGCTGGTTCAGATTCAGGTAATGTGTTACAGTAGCATAAGCACTCAGGTGGCCAGTGGTCAGTCTAAAAAATTACCTGATGTGCATCATTTCATTTGTCTGTGTGAAACAAGCAGCATTTCCATTCACACAGTTCCAATTTCTTTTTCCAGACTCCAAACTGTGTGTCATCCATCAACCAATCAAAGTTAAGTATATGCAAAAAATAGAAATATTGATATTATTTTATTCTGGGAATGGGTGCTTCTTCTGTTTCCCATTCCCATATATACCCAAGAGGACTCACAGTACCTCATCGCCCCATTCCCCTGCATTAGACCCTATAAAAATCACCTTAACATTCCCTAGAGGGCATTTCCCAATCATCCCCATGTCTTTCATTAATTATTGCTGGTTCAGTTCAGTTTGGCAATGTTAAAGCATTCTGTTTCAGTCAGTTTCCCACAATTCCCAGGGGTCTACCTGTCATGCTCGAAGGGAGTCGCAGCATCACGGCTGTGTTTTGGGGGCACAGTCACCCCAGTGCTCACAAATATAAACTCGCCCATCGTCACAGACCCCTTCACCCTCTGAGCCATCCAAGCCCATCATTCTTATTGTAATACAAAAGTGTCAATAATGACCTGTTCTGAGAACTGTCCTTATCTGATGCCACACAATCCCCCCAGGACAACCCCCCCCCCCCCCAGCCAAGCCAAGCTCAGTGTCTATACATATAATCACTGCGCATTCCCACACCAACACACATTTGATTATTACACGTCCTTGATTTTGCATGTTACAAATGGGTAAATCTTACATGTCAAAAACATGTCTGGGTCATACTATACTCCATAATCCATAAATAAACTGAAATATGACACGCACATGAACGTGACAATCAAAAAAATAAACAATTAAGCAAGCTTTTTAATACCATTTATGTTTTACATTAATTTCAATTGAGAATAATAGTAAATAAATTAACAAAAGACAACAGAACAAAAGCAAAGCAAAACAAACTAGACAAAAATAAACAACACACAAAAAACAACACAACTCAACTAAACAACACAAAAAACAACAACACACCACAACTAAACAAAACAAAATGTAATGCAATGCCAAAACGATACAGAAACCAAAACAACAAAAATAAATGCACAAAAAAAAACAACACAACTAAACAAAACAAAATGCAATGCAACACCAAAGCGTACAAAACCAAAACACAACAACAACAAAAAAACAAAACACAACTGATCAACAAAACAACACGAACGCACACATACACACAAAACCCCACTAAAATTATGGTAATGAGAACTGGGGAGGAAAATGGAGGGCATTGGTTTTGAACAGTTCAACCTGTACATACACACTGTATGTTCTTGCATGTACCTGTGACTGGTGTGTGTGTGTGTCTGCTGACTCACTGTAACCCTGATTACATCAGTCAGCTCTGCCTGCTCTAATTGTCCTGTATCCCGTCCATCATGGCAGATTTAATTGTGCTGGTTAATTAATAATTGCGTTTATCGAGGGGACATCAGATGCTGGATGTTGGGACGGCCTGTCAATGTAATTGGAAGGTCTGACGAAATGCCAGAGGAAGGAGAGGAAGCTTTTACCCAGGAAGGTTATCAGTGTCCCGCTCAGACCTGTCATTTACCGCAACATACTCTCTCTCCTTCCCTCCTCTATCAGTCTGTCTCTACCCACTTTGCATCCCCGTTGTTCACTTGTCTGTCTCTCTTATTACATGTCTATTCAAGAGTCACTTCTTCTGGAATTAAGCTTCTATACTGTAAAAAAAAAAAAAAAATCTCTCTCTCTCTCTATGTACTTCTGAATTTTGAGACTTCTGAGTATGTACCTTTTACAGTAAATTATGAGAGGACTATTTTGTGGTAACATTACATGTATTCTCCCATTTTTCAATGTCATTTTAAACTAAAAATGTATCTAATTGACAAGAAATTGTAACAGTGCAGCATTTAACTGGTAACATCATTATTTAATCAGGTAAACTGTGACAGTCATAGAGACAGTGATGCACCCATTCTAAGGTGTCTTTCTCCATTTACAGACAACTTTAGCTCAGATCAGTCATGTTGGATTGGTTGAGATTGCTGAAATTGATCTATTGATGCTTATTGGCCGAGCTAGAAATACTAACACAATTACCTGCAGCCCAAGTCATTCCCGCCCCACGTCCATCTTCATCAGTACAATGCCTGAGGGGACGTGTGACTGCTGTACAAACACACTCTAACACCCTCCGCCTCTTCTCCCTTTCTTTCTACGCACTTCATTCTGTAATCTCTACATCTTTCCCTTTCTCTTCCAAGCTCCTTCCCTCTATCTTTCTGACCTCTTGCTATTGCTCTCACTATGTCTCTTTTAAGTGGTGTTTGGTATAACAGCTACAAACACACCTGGATCCTTAAGGAGAGGTACTGCTATTGTAAAGTCCATGTATGTATTTAAAAAAAAAAAACATTGAAGTATTTAAATCTATTTTATAAACAATACATATTACAGAAAATACCAGACATATCTCTAGAGTGGAAATAAGAGAAAAAGAACTGAGTATATGACAGAAATAAAAACAATAAGAGAGAACAGACACAGAGCATTATGGGATAGGATTCCTTTCAGTCGGTATGGTGGGCTGGAAGTCGGGCGGTTTTACGTAACCTGTTGAATGCTTATTGATCGCTTTGTGGTGTTTAAAGAATGGCCCCAACAATGGCATCTTCCTCTGTGGAAGAAAAGAAAGTGCTCCTTTCTTTCTCCGAGCATTTGTAAGCTGTGCATGATGCCTCGGCCACATGAATGTGCCATTGTTGAGCCAAAGGGAGCAGCTTACAAGAAAGTGAACAATACCTCACACCGTTAACAATGTGCAGATGGAGGATAGGTTGCAGGGGGTTTAAGAGTCACTGTCTTTCGGCCTCTTCGCCGAGGGCAGGTGACCCAAATGAGAGGAGGGATGTGCGATCGTTTGTTTGTGGACGTATTGATTGAGGGACAGAGCTAAAAGGAAGACAAGAGGAAGTGGAAATGAAACACAGCTTTATTTTATAGTGGTGTGAGTTACAGTTGCAGTAACATCAAACACTGGCATTGTTAGGACTCCATTTAAACTTGTCTTCTCTCTTTCCCTCCCTTCTGTCTCCTCTTTGACATCTCTCTCCCATTTCCTACACTTTTTTTTTAAACTGCAGTCATTCCAATCCTGCTCATTTTCTCTCTCCCTCTCTTTTCTTATGGCAAAATATTCTTTACAATTAGTGACATTTTGCTGAAAATACACCGGCCCAAATGGTACACTGCCAATTGCAACATGGTCTCATTGGAAAGATGTGGATCTACCTACATTTCTGCGAAACTTAAAAAATCTACCTATACATATGAATCGCTGCAGTTTCCAGTTGAAATGAACACTAGAAGCAGTAAAACGTTTATTCCTTTTCACACAAAGTATGATTTGTATCTATTAATAAAATTAGTTTGGTTTATTAAAGAAAGAAAATTAATCTGCTGTACGAAAATATATCACTAGAATTTTTGATTGTTTTAAACATAGGTGCATGACACTCGTCTCGTCTCTCAGTGGGACTCTCTGTAAATGTGTGGCCTGTGGAATACATGATTGATGGCAGTAATGAGGTTCCCGTTCATGTGCTTATTGGTATAAATAACATCCCCGAATCAGACAGAGAGGCACCATGAAAGAGATGCGCCTCTGATAGCCGTAACTCCATCACCCTGCAGTGATAGCAACAAGTCTGGACCCACACAACATCATTTACACACGACCTGCTCTCAGACCCCATACGACATGGAAATTGCCAAAATTGAATCGTGTCCTCAGCTTTTAAAAGAGATTAGATTTTACAGTTGGACGTTTTCTGCCTCCCAACCTCACTGTTTCTCTCTCTCTCTCCCTCTCTCACCTTGGAGCAGTTCGTTGTGAAATGGTGGGACCCCAGTCTCCTGTCCTAGGGCTCATCCGTTAGCTCAGTTTAATGTAGTTATGAAGGGGGGTTGAGCTTCCTGTCTTGGCCGAACAGACCTGGTTAAATGAGGTTTTTGGTTGCCTGGGGGAGCAAAGTGTAATGGACCTTATTAACTCTCTCTTCTCTCTCTGTATATATGTGCGTGTGAGCACAGAGGAAGAGATATGGAGGTTAAAGGTACGGCCCACGAGAGTGACGGTGTATTTGTTGTGAAAGAGCACCAACACTATTACTTACATTTCCACCAGGTTATATTGCAGTATGGCCGATTTTAAGACAACATTATTAGTCTACATACAATAGCACTGTACTGAATCATACTTTGAGATGTCAAATTTGTGTTATTTGCATCTTTCATATGAACATAATGTGCCCCCTGCTGCCAACACAGTTTTGTGTAGGGCCCAGAAGCCAGTTTTGGTCATTAAAGCGTTACTGCTGTACAGTTGAGGCCTGTACGTTTTATAATGCATATCATCTACATTCTGTATAAATGATCGTTAATGCAAATGAAAACTACTGTTTTGATGACCATGTATATTTACAGACATTTTAGTGACCCACGCTAAGCAAAGAGCATCTATTCCCTGTCGGACACATAAAAGCACAAACACACATGCATACACACCATGCCTGACCTACCGCACCCTTTCCCATGGGTGTGTGTTGTATGGGTGGGGTGCTGGACTCAAGAGGAATAAAGTAACCAAAGTTGCAGGTCATCCTGTGTGTGTGGATTTACTTAGCTATACTTTGGGGCCAAATTTGTCTCTGAAGCTAAATGTGACAAAACATCCCACCGGAGTTGTCCTCAATTGCAAAATAAAATCATTGGAAAAACGTGTCTCTACCAACATATTTGCAAAACTGCAAAAAACATACCTATACATAATTCACTGCAGTTTCCAGGGTTAGATTACTTGACAATAAACACTTGTTTTCAAATCCTTGCACAGTATTATGTTATGACCTCAAATTATCTTAACCATATTGGATGATTTGTAAACTAATAAACGTTGGTATTTGCATCACATAATCTGCTCCATATGCAAGGCTTTTCTGATGTAGTAAACTTGCTCGGTAGCTCACCTGGTACAGCACCGCATTTGCAAAGCGGAGCACTCAAGTATGAATACATTTGAATATGAAGCACGATTAAAAAGCTTAGACTTGTAGAAGTAAGCTAAAATGTGTTTTTAAGTCACATTTGCTTTTCTTAACACTATCGGTTAGGTTAAAGGTAGGGTTTTGTGTAGGTGCTTCTTTAATTTCAAATACGACAGAGCAATAATTTTTCAGCTCCACTCAGTGAGCATTTAATTTCCAAACTGCTATGTAAATAATGTAAATAAAACATCACCAGATTCATGTTCATCTGAATGCACTTTTAGCATCACTTACTGGTCATTTCTCTTTGAAAGTGTAAGCAACAAAGTAATATCATTTTACACAAAGGTTTTTTTTTTTTTTTAATGGATTTGAGTTGAAAACAATATTGCGTTTTAGTTCTAAAAATGCAAAAATGTTTTCTTTTCAGCTAGTTAGCTTAATATAAAAACATTAGAAGTCTATGTAAAGCTGGATAGCTAGGTAAACGTTTGTTTATGTGTGTGTATGTGTTTTTAACCTCTTTGTCCATCAGTTGCACTTTCCTTCTCCATCGCTCTCTCTAGGGACACGGCTGTCGATTGCCTTCCATTCTCTTGCACACCCCGGCTGTCCTGTAACCAAGGTAACAGTCCAGATGTTGGACTCTGATTAGCCGAGACTGCCAAATAAAATCAGGGTGATGATAAAGATCAGGAGGTGGGGTGAGGGGGAGCTGATGGGTAGTTATAAAGGGACAGTACATATATACACACACATACACACATAGATATACAAGCATCAACAAATGTCTACTCACATAAATGACTGATGAGGATAAAAAACAATAAACACATAGCAGGTTTTACACATTCCCTTGGGCATTATGGGTAAACTTTTTCCAGGCCAACAAGCACCTGATGAATTAAACTCATAGCAGCTCAAAATACACACTTCTGGCCATTTATATGTGCTCTTTCCACAAAAAAATAATTAAAAACTCTCCACAAGTAAACAAACTAAAATGTATTTTCATCCTTCTCACAATGATGTGGCGTGACACAGATTACAAAAATAGCTGTAGGCCTTTTATTTGCTTCCAAAGAAAGCACTTCATTACTCCACCTGGCATCGTGATGATGTGGTGTTAGCGGCGATCTGCTGGGAATAAAGGTGCTCTTTGTCCCAGGATCTCTCCAAGGTCATGACAAATACACACACATACAAACACACACACACACACACACACACACACACACACACACACACACACACACACACACACACACACACACATACAAACACACACACACACACACACCCACACACGGAGTCTCTCACTCACACTCCAGCTTGATATTCCCTGTGAAAAGCTGCCATGTTGGAGCAAGCTAACATTTCTCACAATTCAGTTGTTAAATCCTAGGTGCATAGCATGGCAGGACCGGGAACAGATTTCCCGGGTTTTGCCCATAAGATAAATAAATAGCATTTTCAAAGTTTGTATTGTTTTCGAATTGCACTGTACACATTGTTGGGGAAAGTTACTTTTAAAAGTAATGCTTTACAATATTATGTTACTCCCTAAAAAGTGACTAATAGTGTTATTTATTTACTTTTTATGGAAAGTAATGCATTACATTACTTTTACATTACTTTTTCTCATCCGGACTGGGCTGACTTGTTTGTTTTAAAAGGGATCATTGAATGCAAAGTTCACTTTTACATGTTGTTTGAACTGAAATTTGTCTTGGCAGTGTGTACACAACCACCCTATAATGATACTTTTTTTTTTTTTTTATCCCGATAAATCATAACCCCTTTCTCATATCAAGCCATTCACGGATTCTTGCCAGCATGACGTAGTTCTGTACTGGCCCTTCCCACGATAAAGCAAAGCCCCAAGAAGTCATGGTTTACAGTGAATTTATAACAGCTAAGGGGCGTTGTTAGCCACAATGCGAAGCGGAGTGCCTAAAACCCCCTTAACAAAAATTAGCTAAAATTTCACAGAATAAAACAGAGCAAATAAAGTGTAATGATACAAATAAAAACAGTAATCTTCCACCAAACAATGTAGTTCCTCAGAAACGGTTGTGGTTCCAACAAAGTGGCTGCCGAGCAACACACAGAAGTAAACAAAGGTGTATGTTTGTAGTGTAATTTACAGCAGCTTCGAACGCGGCTCAACCAATCAGAATCCAGGACCGGAACTATCCGTTTTATCCACCTTTTTCTTGTCGTAAAAATGGGTGCAGCCATTTGTAAATTCTGTGGGTCTGGCTTCCGGTCTCATCTGCGTCCACTCCGTCCAGCTATTTTTAGCTGAACAAAACAGTTTGTTTTGCTGCTTGATATTGAAAGTTGGTGTGTCTTTTCATATTATTTTAATGTATTATGTTAATTATGAACACACTGGTTTGTAGTGCAAACAGTTTTACCGTTTACTGCATGTTGTTATTCTCCTTGTTATTCACCTATAGTGGCTAATGAACTGGAAGTCTCACCCATAGGCTTACTTCTGTGTTGAAAAGGTGGATAACTGTTGATTGACACTGGCATTTTATCAAAGAGGTCAACAGTCCGGCATTGTTTTGACGCCGAAACAGCTTTTTTGTAACTAACCCTAACACTAACCCTAACCCTAACCTAACCTAACCCTAACCCTAACCCGACTAATATTTAAATTTCTTAAAGCTAGACAACATACATACAATATAGTTAGAGTTACAATATAGATCGTCCTTCCATAAAATTTACTCTACTGTAAAGCACTAAGGCCTTATAGACATAATAATGTGACTTTCTGTAAAACGTTGATACTCTGTGGATTGTGAAAAGTGGTATAAATGCAAATACATTTAACTCAACTTGACATATTAGTGATATCTACCAGGTGGTAGGGAAATTTCAAGCGTGCTGTTACCAAATTATTGGATTAGAAATAATTTTTGGTGGAAAAATGCCAAACATTCATAGATTTTAGGTGACATCCCACCCTTAGGGGAACGCCCACCTGGAGGACAGAACAAAGTTTTCCTCCAGTGAACATCAGTTATTTTTCAAGGTTTATATAAAGCACTAATGTAATAAGACACTGATATTTAAAGGCCAAATTCAGTATACACCTTACTGATGGTGCATACTACAATGAGCTGTTTTTTAGTGATTGAAAAATTGTGGCAGGTGATTTATATGGATTGCAATAAAGTTTTATCGTATCGTATCGTATTGTTTTGAGTACTACTTGTGCACAATGCACATTAATATTATTATTATGCCTAAAATTGGTGTTAGTGCCACTACTGATGAGGATTGCATGATCTTTGAATAATATCAGTCTTTAAATGCAAGATATTTAAAGTGCACATAAAGTATGTTTGCAATAGTTCTACTTTAGCACGATGGCATATATTTCAGTATATCTTTAGTTGGACTTCAGCACTACTTCTGCACAATTAAAGTGCATTAAGTACAAATTAGTTGTTCCAATATAGCAGTATTTTTATTAAGTACATAAATGTGTAAATGTATTTGTAGTATACTTGGCATGGAATAAATGTATTTCAAATACATTTTAATCCATTTAGTTTTCACTAGGGTTGTGCTGCAGTTTTATGGAAGTATTGCCATGCAGTCTTCGAGCCAGTCACGTGACTGGAAACTATGAATAGAATTCCAAATTAAAACAAAAACTAAAAAAAAGTTCAAATCAGTCTGAGCTAATTTCCAGTGTCCTATCTTCCTATTTTTTTTCTATAATTTCCTTTCTGCTCTCACATTGAATAAATAAAACAGTAAAAAACAACAACAACAACAACAAAACACGAAAATCATTTTTCAAAAAGTATCTGATCTGTGTTAACATTAGGAGTATGTAGCCAAATGATTTTGTTCAGTAAATAATGAAACTCTCTTTAGTGCCTCTGGCAGCTTTTAGATTATTATGAGGCAGAATTTGACATTTGATCAAAGACCATGTTCTGTGGGAAGAACTCTAATAAAATAAAAATGACATGCGCGTGTTTTCCGTTTTTACTCTGTTATACCATCTTTGTGTGGAGGTCACGGTGGTGACGCTACCTGATCTGTGCATGTGCCTTTAATCAGACAGGGAGGAAGTGATCAGGCACTTCTGCCAATGGACCGAAATTACATTAAAACATTAAAACATCTCCAACCTAAAGTACTGATAATGGAACTAAATAGGTAAAGGCAGTATAACTTCCATTCTCTCTCAGAGAACGAGGGAGGAGAGAGGAAAAGAGAGATAAACGGAGAGAAAGAGAGAGAGAGGTTGGGGGCAGCACTATAAGCCTTGCCTCTCCATTTTCTAATAAACTCCAGCAATCAGATCATTTGTGCTTTAAATGGACAACTTGATGGCAGCGGTCTGCATTAGCCACTGGTGCTCTCACAATCTGATTAGACGCAGACAGTGACAGTTTCCAGTCGAAGCAGTAGGTAACACAATGACAAACACGCACACACATGGACACAAATGCACTGACAAACAAGGCCCTTGAGGCTCCCTCTCGTTGTCGTTCTCTCTTTCTCTCTTTCCCTCTATCTCTGAAGACCTTTTTGCTGGTGTTTGTGCCACTAATTGAATTGCGTGAAGCAGATGTCATTATTGTTGAGCAGTCAAGCACTTGATGTTTCCAAGTTGTTAGACACTAATTTAAGCTTATTAGCAGCTTTGCCAGGGAGCAAAGGTCACGCTGTGTGTGTGCACGCGCTGAAAAGTCTTTCCCTGGAAGAAAAAAGGATGAGAAATATTTATAAGGACAGGAGCAATTTATAAAGGACAGATTTGATAGCAAACGGGAGGATTCTCAGTTAACTAACAGTAGCTTAAAGATTTGCGACTTGCAACACACAATAGAATTGCAAAAATAATATTTCTCAAATGCATTGTTGGTCAACTATGGTCGCGGTGAAAGTTCCGTCATTACTAACGTACTGTAGTTCAACAATTCAGTGTTTAACGAAAACATAATTCCAATAAACATTTGTAAACGGCATCAACAAAGTTGGAACTACAGCTCTCGACCTGTGCTTAGCATAGATTCTTGTCAAGGCCGTGACTAGGGTTGCCAACTCTTCTGTATAATACATATGTAAATACATATTTATCAAAGAATTTTATCTGTATTTACAGGAATACATCATATGACCACCTAGACCCTATGATCAACAAACTCTAAATTGAAAATTAATCATTATTTTTGGATCAATTATTAAATCTCCATTTCCCTTCACCAACCACGTTTTGACTTCAGCAAATCAGTTTTGTCAAAGTCAAGTCACCTTTATTTATATAGTGCTTTTAACAATACAGATTGTGTTAAAGCACTTTACAGTATTATATAGATAAATAGTGTGTCTATAAAGCAAAATGCCAATAGTAAACACTCAGTTTTCAGTTAAAGGCAGTTCATCATTGAATTCAAGGCAAGGCTAGGCAAGGCAAGGCAAGGAAAGGCAAGTTTATTTATATAGCACATTTCGTACACAATGGTAATTAAAAGTGCTTTACATAAAGGAAAGTAAAATAATCATGAAGAAAAATAATAAGAAAAATAAAACAAGCAATTTTAAAACTTTGGAAATGATTTAAAAAACTTTTTTTTTTTTTTTTTTTTTTGTTTTTTTTTTTTTTTTTTTTTTTTTTTTTTTTGTTTTTTTTTTTTTTTTTTTTTTTTTTTTTGTTTTTTTTTTTTTTTTTTTTTTTTTTTTTTTTTTTTTTTTTTTTTTTTTTTTTTTTTTTTTTTTTTTTTTTTTTTTTTTTTTTTTTTTTTTTTTTTTTTTTTTGTTTGTTTTTTGTTTTTTTTTACTTTTTTTTTTTTTTTTTTTTTTTTTTTTTTTTTTGTTTTTTTTTTTTTTTTTTTTTTTTTTTTTTTTTTTGTTTTTTTTTTTTTTTTTTTTTTTTTTTTTTTTTTTTTTTTTTTTTTTTTTTTTTTTTTTTTTTTTTTTTTTTTTTTTTTTTTTTTTTTTTTTTTTTTTTTTTTTTTTTTTGTTTTTTTTTTTTTTTTTTGGTTTTTTTTTTTTTTTTTTTTTTTTTTTTTTTTTTTTGTTTTTTTTTTTTTTTTTTTTTTTTTTTTTTTTTTTTTTTTTTTTTTTTTTTTTTTTTTTTTTTTTTTTTTTTTTTTTTTTTGTTTTTTTTGGTTTTTTTGTTTTTTTTTTTTTTTTTTTTTTTTTTTTTTTTTTTTTTTTTGTTTTTTTTTTTTTTTGTTTTTTTTTTTTTTTTTTTTTTTTTTTTTTTTTTTTTTTTTTTTTTTTTTTTTTTTTTTTTTTTTTTTTTTTTTTTTTTTTTTTTTTTTTTTTTTTTTTTTTTTTTTTTTTTTTTTTTTTTTGTTTTTTTTTTTTTTTTTTTTTTTTTTTTTTTTTTGAATACAGTGCAATCATTATTTAAAATGAATTAAACAGATAAAAATAGAAAATGTTTTTACATAAAATACAGTGAATACGTAAAATACAGTGCAATCAGTTCGGACATCGCACAGTGCTCATTCAATAAATGCACAGCTAAACAGATGAGTTTTGAGTCTAGATTTAAATGTGACTAATGCTTTAGCACATCTGATCTCTTCTGGAAGCTGATTCCAACTGCGGGCGGCATAGTAACTAAAGGTGGACTCCCCTTGTTTTGTGTGAACCCTTGGTATTTCTAACTGACTCTATCCTAATGATCTGAGTGGTCTGTTTATATTCAATGAACATATCTGCAATATATTTTGGTCCTAGGTCATTGAGTGATTTATAAATGAGTAAAAGTACTTTAAAATCAATCCTAAATGTAACTGGAAGCCAGTGATGTCGTGTGTGATGTCAGTGATGTCATGTGCGATCGTGTGTCCCTTATTTCCATATGAAGAAGCATGATCGTCCCTTATTTTTCTATTGATGTTGGCAACCCTAGCAGTGATACACCAAACCAACAACAGAGAACTAGCAGTGTTGATAGCTGACTGTGTTGTTGTGTCTGGACTAAAAAGTTGCGCTGGAATACATCACAAAGATTGCAACTTATGGCTAACTAGCGTGTAAATTTTGCTTCTGGATGGAGAGGAAATAATTGTCTTTTTGCATATGTATCACAGCAAAACAATGAAGAAGTAAATAATTTCATTGTTAAATGTCATATTAATCAAATGTATCTTGAAAGTGGCTATGAATATTCCAGTGTCAAATGATCCTTCAGAAATCATTCTGAAATCATCCAATATGACAGCATATATATCTGTTTTGATTTTTTTTTAAATTGGCGACTTTTATGGCATTTGGAATGTGAACACACACAAACATTGAGGGATATATATATATATATATATATATATATATATATATATATATATATATATAATATATATATATATATATATTTAACCCTCTGGGGCTCTTTGGTCACTTTTGACAGAAAAATTTTCTGTTTTGATTTTTTTTTAAATTGGCGACTTTTATGGCATTTGGAATGTGAACACACACAAACATTGAGGGCATGATTCGAGCAGGTTAAGTGGTCATAAAAAATAGTGGTCTTCAGTCAAAAATGACAGACCATTGGAAATTAATGGGAAATCGACAAAAACACAAAAATTCAGAGAATTTTCTAAATTCTAAATGCTTTCTCTGTGTTTAGGGTTGACTGTAGTAATAACAATTCAAAAACTGACACTTCAAATCAACATTTCAAAAAAAAAAAAAAAAAAAAAAAAACTAAATCTTTCCAAAACTAGTCTTTGAGAATGTCTAAATATATTTCTAAACCCACAACTTAATAAAAATAAATATTTATGTCTAAAAACAATTAGAGAATTTAAAGGCATTTTATATAGAGTTATATATGAATCTATGGACTAAACCATGGAATTGCAGATGCTTTTCTTATTTTACTCCCACCAGATGGCACTAATCTGGCTTCCAAAATTAGATTTTAAATGCACTGATTTTAACAGCAAATACTGCATTTATTTAAAAGAATATAAAAATATTTTTTTATTACTATTTTCAATGGGAAGAAATTGATCATAATTATTGCATAATTATTAATTAATACCATTAAATTATCTCAAAATACAATATTTTGTATATATACAATATACAATATATATATATTATAGAACAAACATTGATTTTACTCGTGAGGGAAAAAAAGTAACTTTTTAGGTGTCCAGTCACTTTTAAACATGAATATCACAAGTGTGACTGCCAAATGAGGCGCACCAGAGGGTTAAATCCAACAATTATCCAAAAATTAAATCCAAAAATTGCAATCAATCAATTAATAAAACCAAAACCTTTAAATGGTAGTGAATATGTTGCAGGTTTGGAGCTTCTTCCTCCATTACCATGCTACCATCTCCATCCCACTATCTCTCAGTTTATAAATCAAGGTCAGCTGATACCACACCTCTCTGAGAGAGCAATAGTGAAATGATCGTCCCTGCATAAACACCTGTTGTTGCATTGACAGAGCCCATTAGCGCTGCGGGGCTAATGTCGTGGAAATAACGCCTTCTGAAAACAACCTCTGCTTCTTATCAGACAGAAACAGGAGGAGCCCGACTGTGCTCAGCACATTCAAATGGCCCATCAAATCTAATCTCAGCACCTGTAAAAGCCCGCAAAATCACAGAAAGAGAGCGTAAGAGAGAGCAGTGTCTCCTGTTACCCAGCAGCTCTTACACAGAAAACCACCACTATACAATAAGATACTGAACAGTGAGAGGGGGCACAACAGCATCTTTGTGAGTGTGTGTGTGTGTGTGTGTGTGTGTGTGTGTGTGTGTGTGTGTGTGTGTGTGTGTGTGTGTGTGTGTGTGTGTGTGTGTGTGTGTGTGTGTGTGTGTGTTAGGGTGAGTAGATTTTTTATAGACCCCATTAAATGGCTCAACAATGGCTCAGTTTTCTATCTTGTGTTTTAAAACAGAAAGCCTGGGTCGAGACTTATTAAACGGTTTGTCCTCTTTTCGATTCATCAATATTTTTTTTCTCTATTTCCCCATAAGAGAAAGACTGTAAATATAATATAAACTCCTAATATATCAGATGATTTGACCTATTTGTCATATTGTATAACTCCTCTTATTGTACAAAAAAATGGAATTTAGGAAAAAAACTTTTAACTTCACAAAAAAACTGTTTTTCTTTAAAAACTGTTGTTGTTCTTTGAAAAAGAAAAAAAAAACTGATTCTTCAGATTCTGAATGAAATAAATCAAAATGACACAAAATCAATATATTGTGTTTGTAGATTGTGCTATTTACAAGACTTACCAGTACATTTTATCAAATAATCCACTGGAACATAGAACTATAAAATGCTATTCCACATATTAGTGTTAGAGATTCTTGTGTTTAGCTGTCTAAATTTGATCTTCATCGACCGATTTATATCTGTGGCTAATGGAAAATGAACTGTGACAGCACAGGCTGCATGGAAAGGGTTCTTACACCAAAAATGCAGTTGTTGTTTGGCCATTTGAATCACAAATGATTCCAGAAGGACACAGAGGATACTTTTTTAAAGAAAAGTTGAGCCAAAAATGAAAATTCCGTCATCATTTACTCGACCTTGTGTTGTTCCAAAACTGCATGACATTCTTTCTTTGATGCAACACAAAAGAAGATATTCTGACAAACATTTTTGAAGATCTTTTTTTTATCCATACGATGAAAGTCATTTGGGTCCAAAACAACCCCACTAGCTTTCTTTTTATGGACAAAAAAATAACAAACACAGACATTTTATAGAACATATTTTCTTTTGTTTTCCACAGAAGAAAGAAATGGGATGTCTGGTCACCCTCCGAAGGCTGTTTTTGCATGTCTACATCCAGGCAGATTCATTTCTAGAAGAGCTTTATGTTTTGCATAAAATTTTTTTTTGACTAATTCATGGCTTCTTTTTGCTTCAGTCCACACAAGCTTCTAACATCTCGCATTCACGTCTGGGCTCCTTATATAAGAAGGAATATCTGAGTTTTATGATCTGCTGAATCGCACTAGGCCCATTAGCATACGTCAGAGCCGCGGCTGCCCGAGTCTTATTAATCTGTGTGGAGAGAGAAATGGAAGAAAGAGAGGATAGGAGGACGGATAAACGCTATAAGATTAGCACCGACTCCACAGATCTTTCGTTGTGGAGATCATATAGATGAACACACACACACACACACAAATGAATACACAACACTCTGTGTAATCTCTTCACCTTGGCGTGAGCATGTGTGTGCCTCTGAATGTGAATGTGTATGTGTATGTGTGTGCATCTGCTTGTGTGTGTTGTGCTGAACTTATCATTGCGGCGATGAGATGTGAGGATGTGTGTATGTGTTAAGCCTCAGGGCGATTATTCTGTCAGGAGTGTTTCTCTGCTGCAGCCCATCCTGCCAGGAAGCAACTCTAAATCCACACTGATCGGTCCAAAGTCAAGATTTCACCATTCAACATATTCCCATCTCTTACCACACAGATCCAAGCACAGACGGCGAGATCTCGCTTTACTCGTCCTCCACGCACACACACACTAAGCCTCCTCTACATGCTGCCGTGGGATAAGACTGCATGCCTTGTCATGCCCGATCACTGTGATTCCACCAACCCTGCCCAGCACAAAACTGGCACTGCCAACCATCAAGTGTGGTGTGTGTGTGCTTGAGTTTGTTTGTGTGTGAGAGTATAATTTGTGTCTATGCAAGAAAAAATGTGGTCTGGCAGTGTTTAGGCCCACGTACCGCCAAGCACAATTTTGAGTTAAATATAATGGACTACTAGAAAGCTACTAAAACGGGTTTCTCAGTAATGCCAAATCCACCCAGAGGATACTGAGAGTCACTTTCTCCACCTCAATCCCAGTAACATGTAATATAACTACATTTATAATAAATACGCTCAATTTAAAACACCTGAGTGTTTAAATTTGGTTCATGAAACGTCATTGATTTCAGTGAAGGGAAATCAGCCTTAGTGAGCGTTATAGACTTATCTGTGAATCATAACTACGTATGTATATGTATACAGTATGTACATGTATATCATACTGTATACAAATATCCCTTTTAAGTCCATTTCATTAACCAGTTTCTTTGCTGCTGACTTTTTAATGATCCGATTCAACCATAATAAGCAAAACTGACTTTAGTTAAACATTGCATTTGTGTTTCATTGCTGCAGTGTTGAACTTTCTTCTCCAGTGTTCTATTCTTCTGCAATCCAGAATGGCAGCACAGCAGAAAGCTTTGTTTGAGCTGCACCCTTATGTCATTTCACTTTTGTTGTGAAAAAACTTTTACATTTACATATACATATATATATATAGAGAGAGAGCAACAAGCAAGCCCAGCCCAGATGAGAAAAAGTAATACAAAAGTACCGTATACACATTACTTTTCATAAAAAGTAACTAAGCAATGCAAGGGAGTTTTTAAGGGAGTAGCGTGCTGTTGTGATGTATTATTTTTAAAATCTTTCCCGAACACATAACACAACAAAAGATATTTTCAATGTTGTTTTGGACCCCATTGACTTTGATTGTAAGGACAAACACCACTGAAAAAAAAATCTGTTCTGCAGATGGACGGAAGCTATACAAGTATAAGTAAATGATGACAAAACTGGCTGAACTGTCCCTTTAAAAAAATAGGTCATGTGTTTTAGGATATATTTGAAGGAAAAACCATAATGAGAGTGAGCGAGAGAGAAACAGAGAGAGAGGGGGATGACCTCTCCTCCCTGGGCCCAGCTGTACTATGACATCCCACATCTCAGAATTCCTCATTTTAAGAGACTCTGACTTCTTTTCCTGTTTTGGTTTGATGTTTCTGCCCAGTATATCACCTAGTCCACCTCCCAACATAAAACGTTTTGTTTTACGGCTTCGAAGAAGACTTAAAAGCAATCACCCGTAAATCTCTATGAGTAATAAAGAGCTAGAATTAAATTTCTGTCTGCTTTGCTTGTTGTCTTTTCTTGACAGTCATTTAAACATCTTTCAGGTGGGTTTGGAGGTTTTCATAACCTGAAAGGGAATGATTAATGCTCAATGGGAACTTGAATACAGAATCTCGTAAGAAAGCCTGCTTAACACGGTTAGATAATATGGTTTAGATGCAGGGACATGCAAAAGCAAACCCACACAAAAAGTCCCCCTTTCCATTTACCTGGAAAAGTGCACTGGCACGTGGCCCGACCGCATTCCTGCAGGGTCCGATCGTGAATCTCCCTGAGGAATCTGAGAGGTCGAACCCTCTGAGATGACCTGCAGCCAACTCCTTGTAGACCCTCGTAAAGACAGGCCTGGGTGGTCAGGTCTCTCTCGTCTCTCCTCCCTTTCTCTCTATCCCCCTCTCACCTCTATCCATCACCTACAGGGGAGTGCAACATTAGACCTAAATCCATCAGCCAGTTCGGGGCCAGTTTGGACCAGCCAAGGCCCTTTGGGGACCAAAACCATATCTAAAAGAAACCAGTAAATGACATGAAAAATAAGCCCACAGAGAATACATAATTAGACCAAAGGGTGAGGGTTTAGCTAGTTTAGCATGGGCCAGTTAGCCTCTGCTGGTAGGTACTGTAACTTCACCATATTCTGAACACAAAATAACATGTTTCAGCAATGACAAACACTGAAAAGTAGCTGTTTATTCTGAAAACAACATGCTGTGACACATGATATAAGATATGTTTTCAATGTAAATCAGAGTTTTTGTCCTAACCAACCTGACAGTTCAGGTACTGATTGTGTTTTGTAGAATATTAAAATGGTTTGAGTTCAGATTTACTTGTGTGTGACTTTTACAGCTAAAATTAAAGCATTGGTTAATTTGCACAAGATCTTGAAAATAACTTGAAGGGAACAACAATTTTCAAACTGTGCACCGCAAACAAACAAAGTTTGTATGAGGCACTGAGTATGTTATTTATAATGTATATTTATGTATATTTTAAAATGCTTTAATTTTATTTATAGTACTTGATTATGCAAGCTACTTAGCAAGACTTAGACTATTATTAGTTGAAAATACTATTTATGCCCATTATATGTGAATAGCATATCATATTTATCATATTTGTTACGTAAGACCAAAGACTATAGAAATACAAAGACGGTTTATTATACTTATGAATGGGATAACCAGTGGTGCACAAAAGTTTTCCAGTCTGGTTCTCATGAGAGCACCTGGAGGTTTGGTTTGGTGCTCAAACTGCACATAGTATACACATAATAAAATAATAAACAAAATAATAAAGTGAGATAATACTATTATATTTTAAAATAAAAAGTATTTGATAAAAATGCAATTGTTTTATAGTACACTTAAAAATAAATAACTAATAAATAACTATATATATATATTTAAATAAGAATTTTCATCATTTTCAAACTTAAAATCAAGAAGATTTTATTTTGGTGGGTTGGTGGCAAGTGAAGAGTGTAAATGAACTGTGTCAGTGAATGAAAATCGTATACAGTGAGTTTTGCAGTTAGTTGATCAAAAATGGTGATTGACAGCTGTCAGTCATGTCGGTATGCAAATAAGCATATTACCTAATTTACAAAGCACATTTTTTATTGGCTGGTCTAGCCTGAAAAATAAGCTTTTTAAACACTACTTGAGCATAAGAAACAACATTCATGGGGCAGTTCATTACAGATTTTGTTGCTGATTTGAAATTTGTAATTTAATCGCGAGTTCAACAAGCAGTATTTGAGGTTTCAGGATTCCCCCATTAATTTAGATAGGACTTGTTCTTGTTTGAGCTGCCCGGAGGCATTGCAAATATGACGGCCGAGTGAACTGACTTTCCTTGAAAGGGACTTTGATAAGACATAAGTGTCATCAATTCTTGACTATCAATCTTAAAATATTGTATTTAAAGATTACAGTAACTTTATAGACACTGTGTCATATTGTCACAGTAGTTCATGATAGTTTGACAGTTTCATAGCTGAGCCCAAGCATCCTTTACTAATTAGAAAAGGTCACTTTAGAACTAGTAACGAAGAAACGCTGAGTTGCATTATTGAAAGCTTATTGTATTACTGTATTGTATTAAAAGCTCACTGTATGTAGAGTATTTTGAGAGAGAGATGGATTGAGTTTGATTACCTGCATCTAATACAGCATTCATTCTTCAGGTCAGTCTGATATTCACAATAAAACATTAGTTTGAATGCGATATCTTTGTCATAATATCCTTTCATCTGTTAAGGGTGATTTCCGACAGTGAGGCTCAGTGCATTTATTGGCTGCCTCTTACAAGGTGCTGTTGAAAATAAAAAATAACTTCCTTGTTTAAAACCCTGTTTCAGTCTCTTTTAATATAAAAGTCTTTACTGTTGACTCCCTCATAAAAACAGTCTCTTGTCGCCATCTAATGGCAGAACAATGTAACTAAAATCCCCATCATGAACACACACCTTTCCCAATACTAAATGTTATTAAATGCTACTTTTATTAATATAAATTATTATTTATTTAATAACAAAACAGTCATTATAAAAGTTTCTAGGCAATTCAGTCAAAAGCACAAAGGCAACACTCAGATATATAGCATTAAAGTTACATAAAATATAACGTGATGAGATTTTGCCCTCAGCCAAAACTATTTGCTCTGGAACAAATAATAGATTAATGAAACGAAAGACTGACCATTAGATTTACCCAAAACAAACTATATCACATGTTTAACCTTTATACAGACATCAGAGACACCAGCAAATTCCAGAAGATCTGACTGAGGTGAGGCTGCTCTTGGCGGGTTCATGAGTGCTGAACGGCCGCTGATGCCCTGGATCTCACATCTTCAAAAACGTTGAAGTAAATTTTCAGATAGACGTCATCTTTATTTAAAAATAATAATATTTGAAGTCTAAACAAGTACATTATCCCCTTAAAAACTTTTAAAACTACATTCCGTGACACAAAAACAGTATTATTTTTAAAATTAGAGTGGGTTTGGGTGTCCGCCATGACACTCACTGTGAGAAATACTGCATCACTTACGTTATCACTTGAATATCACACTCTCATCAGCAAATCAGTTTTGAGGACCAGAAAGAACTGTAATATAAATGAATATACTGCAGTGCAATTATATTTGATGGCCCAAATATAAATCTCATAATATCCTTTAGCAAAGGATTCAGTTTCAACCAGTGGGTCCTACATTCCTCTCAGAATAGTTAAGATAATCCCACTCTGTCTTTCTTCTGAGAAACTGAGCTGACAGGGGGATTCATTCAACTACTGTGTGTCATAAACTGTCACCAACCCCCATTAAAAATGGACTCCTAATTTTCAAAGAAAACAGATCCGCTAGGTAAACACCCTACAGAGAATTTGCCTGTACTCATGGAAAACCGTCCAGCACTTCTAACTAAAAAAACACTCACGCTTTTTGTCAGTATGTGATGCTGAGCACACAGATGATGAAATGTACTTCCTTTTTGGCCACACTACCTCTTTTCAGCCAGACTACCTCTTTTCTGCCTCACTACCTCATTTAGAGCACTCAGTAGTGACAGCGAGGCTTCTGTCTAACATGCTGACTGTGCTGAACGAATGCCATCAATGCGAGAGCAGTAGGTAAGATCAGGGGCAACTGATACAAACACCCAATTTATTCAAATAACAAACAAGTTCTTGATCTTGATCAGACTGAGAAAAACACATTATATATGTATGTATGTGTATATATATATATATATATATATATATATATATATATATATTATATATATATATATATATATATATATATATACAGAATTTTCTGCAATTAATCACAAATAACACAATAATTGTAAAAAAAAATCATGATTAATCACATTGTTATGCACAAAATTTACCAATGAATTCATTTACCATTGTACCATTGAAAGGTACTGCTATATGAACAAAAGTGCAATAACATTTGTTTGCAAACACTTACAGCAGTATTCCTTTCACATACAGTAGTAGCAGTTGAAATATTTCTTGTAAATCTCAACTTAAACATTAATGTAATCAAATTAAATATAAAACCAAAGCTATTTGCCACTGCCAGGGCATTAACGTTTTTATAGAAAACATTTTATAGTTTGTTATAAAAAAACAAGTTATGCTTAGAGTCCAGAGCTTCGATTATAACATTATAACAATTAATACTTTAATTCAGCAACAAAGCAATAAATTGATCAAAAGTGACAGTAAAGTCTATAATGTTGTAATGTAAACAAATATTTTATTTCAATAAATGCTGTTAAATGAACTTTCTTTTCTTTAAAGAATCCTGAAAAAAGGTTTACCGTTTTTCACAGCAAAAACTTTTTTTTATTCGAAATCGATAATAACATTATTAAAAACTGACCACCAATAAATAATTAACAATAACGAAGCAGCAAATCAGCATATTAGATTGATTTCTGAAGGATCATGTGACACTGAAGACTGGAGTAGCCTAATGATGCTGAAGTTTTGGCTTTACCACATGAAAATATTACATTTTAAAATATATTAAAATAGAAAACAAATATTTTAAATTGCAACATCACACAATGTTATACATATTTCAAAATATAAGTTATTACTTATTTTTAAAGGTTAATAAACATATTTATCCATAAATGTCACAGTCCCCAAAAATTTAAATTCAGTCAAGATCTCTTTATAAAGGACTGTTTCCTGTAGCTGTTGCCCTCTCTTGCCCTCTCACCTTATCCCAAACCGAGCTTCACCCTTCTCCACATTACTCCACCCAGAGCCCTGGCCCAGCCCAAACAGACGCCCATGAACCCACCCTATGCAGAAAGACACAGACAAATACACAGACACTCACACAACCACAAAGAAACAAACAGAGCTGGGGGCAGACGGCTCGTGACCCGCAGACATGAACACACAGACTCTGTGTTCTCCGCGCGCTGGTGGGTGTGTGTACAGTACTCCCCAATTCCACAAAGTTTCCCGTTCTCACAGGAAGGGACTGTGGGAACCACGCTGTCACTTCCTGTGTCCGTGGGCCTCAACCAATCACCATCAGATAAGGAGCCGCTCCCAGCCAATCACAAGCACCCATGACAGGACGCCAACAGTGATAAGTGTTACGCAGCCCGGACAGAAATGTCTTGATCTCGAATTCCCTTGTTTCCCACCAAAAATAGTTGTTTGCAGACAAGGTAGTTTTTGTTTCGGCTTAATTAGAGTCTCTTTCATCTCGTCGTCTGTTCCTCTCGACCTGCGACCCCCAGGGTCGCAGCGCAGGATATCCCACTCTTCAGTGCCCCATAATGTGGCATTTAGAGAGGATGAAGAGGGGCATTCAGGCCCGAGCGGACAGAAGCGAGAGGAGGAGAGAGAGCCCTATCACTCCATCATTCCCTCGACAGGCTTGACACCCCCGGTTCAGGCCGCAGAGTCAGATCAAAGCCCCCTGAGCTCAAAGCGGCCCAGTGACACGCTGCTCTCTCATGCAGTGGGACGCATTAACTGAGCTCTGGCTGTCTCGCTCATGCGCCCGGCACGCTGGATTGAGCAGTGTATGTGCACATGCAGACACACACACACACGCAGTGTTTACACCTACTCATATACACTCACTAAACCCTCATTTTGGTGATGTCATATGAACTAAAGCAACAAGTCACACACATTTTGGGATTCCATTTAAGGCCAATCACCCCAAAAATGATAACTATAAAGATAACTACATTAGCGTCATCCACACCAACGTATGGGATCATCCTTTTTATTATTTGTCGTCTGCCAGTCTAAACTCTTCTGCATGGCAATGGAATCTGATTGGCTATCAGTGTTTTTATCATTCATTAGCTGGAAAACAAATCATTCTGATAGTGATTCCAACAATAATGTTCCTCTTTGTGGTAGTTGTTATACTTGGGTTGTGGAATTACCTGTTTTAATAGGATTAGAACCACTGATAAAACTTATAGTTATAGTTATAAAAAGTTATCATCCTTGGCATGAATTTTATTTAGAAGAGTCTACTTGTGCCTAAACCAACTTCAACTTGCAACTGTTTACACACGTTTTCAAAACTTTGCCCCTTTTTTTCCCTCAAACTTTACACACAAATCCAAGAATTGCACACACAAAATGCAAAATCTCTTGCAAAATGAAGCACTGCATTCAAAACATCACAAACACATCTCAAAAGCAAACATTTGCGAGCACCTTTGCCATAATATGAATTCCTGTTAGATTTTTGTGGGTTACATAGAGAGTTGTGTGTTGTGTTTTGCAAAAATTGTTTTATGAAATTGAAAACTGAATCAAAGGCCGAGAATTAGTGTATAGTTTTGCAGATTTGGTGTGGTTCTGGTGACAAGTAAAGATTTTGTGTGTAAGCAGTTAAAAACTGTAAATGGATATTTTGCCCAAAAATGACAATTCTGTCATCCTTTACTCAACCTCATGTTGTTCCAAACCTGTATGACTGGCTTTCTTCTATGGAACATGTTTCACCTGTTTTTGTCCATGCAGCGACCATCGATGGGATCCAGAACAAGCTAAATGGAAACAAAGTTTGCATATATATATATATATATATATATATATATATATATATATATATATATATATATATATATATATATATATATAATATATATATTACTTTATTTTATTAATTATTTTGACCACAGCAGTAATGTGAGTTAGTAAGTCACTTTGCGGCCTTATGGATCTCTCAAAAAATCTTTACACACTTGAACAACCCTGTTAAAAGAAAGAGATCATGTAAATGCCTCACCAACTGCTTTATATTTTTAGCAGATGTTTTCCATTCACAGTGACCACTTTTTTTTTTTGACTACTAAATTATACAGTATAAACAGTTATGTCCACATATATTTGTACACACACTCTTAAAAATAAAGGTGCTTCAAAGGATTCTTCACAGCGATGCCATAGAAGAACTATTTTTAGTTCCACAAAGAACCAATCAGTCAAAGGTTCTTTAAAATCTCTTTCTTACCGTTGCATAATCTGAAGAACATTCTTTTGCCACAAAGAACCTTTTGAGAAACAGAAAGGTTCTTCAAATGTTAAAGTTTCTTTATGGAACCATTTAGAAAAAATGGTTCTTCAATGGCATCATGAAGCACCTTTATTTTTAAGAATGCAGGCACAATTTTTATAATTTTAGCTGTTGACCAAAATGTATTCATGTTACAGTTATATAATGAGCTTTAATATAAGGGTATTATCATCACAGTTGGAGGAAAGGTCAAGGAATTACAGCTCTTTAATATATACCTCCTTTTTTCAAGGGACCATAAGTAAATGGACGGTTGACTCAAAAGCTGTTGCATGGACAGGTGTGGGCTATTCTTTTGTTATTTCTACATCAGTTAAGCAGGGAAAGTCTGGAGTTGATTCTAAGTGTGACATTTGTATTTGGAAGCTGTTGCTCTGAACCCACATCATGTGGTTAAAGGATCTCTCCATACAAGTGAAATAGACCATTGTTAGGCTTCAAAAACAAAACAAATCCTTCAGAGAGATAGCAGGAACATTAGGAGTGGCCAAATCAACAGTCTGGTACATTCTGAGAATAAAATAACAGAACGGTGAGTTCAGCAACATCAAACGGCATGGATGTCCACGGAGGACAACAGAGGTGGATGATCAGAGAATCCTCTCCATGGTAAAGAAAAACCCTTTCACAACATCCAGCCAAGTGAAGAACACTCTGCAGGAGGTAGACGTGTCACTGTAAATGTCTACAATCAAGAGAAGACTTCATTAGAGCAAATACAGAGGGTTAACTACAAGGTGCGAACAAGGCCTGATTAGACTTTGACACAGCATCACAGCATCAGAAAGGAAGAAACCCAGTCTCTGGTCTTGTCCATTGGTTCCAGACTTAAGGCAGTCATTGCCTGAAATGGATTCTCAACAAAATATTAAAAATTAACATTTTATTTATTATTATTTGTCCAACTACATTTGAGCCCCTGAAAATGGGGGACTGTGTATAAAAATGGTTGTAATTCCTAAGCCTTTTATGTTATATTTTTGTTCAATCCCTTGAATTAAAGCTTAAAGTCTGCACATTTCATCTTGATTGTTTCATTTAAATTCTATTCTGGTGGCATACAGAGCCGTAATTAAGAAAATCATGTCTGTGTCCAAATATAAATGGAACTGACTTTATGCTGGTATAAACAGTTTATGACAAGCAGTGGTTCTCAACCAGGGGTCCAACACAATAGGTTTCTCAGCAAATTTCCAAAAGTGCCTACAGATGAGAAAAGTATTTAAATTACAAATATAAGTTATAAAAAAAACATTTATTCTCCCTTAATAATGGTTATTTTATTTATTTATTTATTTATTTATTCGTTTATTTTTTTAACAAAGAACATATATTTATATAAGTTATATAATAATTTATTTGAAATTAAATAATAAAAAAAATCTATATAATTTTTCCAGTCTTCAGCATCACATGATCTCAAATAAATGCTATTTATTAAACTACGTATTCATCAAAGAATCCTGAAAAAATAAAAATAAATTATGTCACCATTTGTACAAAAAATATTATGCAGCAAAGACATGTTTTCAACATGATAAAAAATCAGAAACGTTTCTTGAGCAGCAAATCAGCATTTTAGACTGATTTCTGAAGGATCATGTGACACTGAAGACTGGAGTAATGATGCTGAAAATTCAGCTTTGATCAAAGGAATAAATTTCATTTTTAAATATATTAAAATAGAAAACAGTTATCTTTAAATCTTTTTTTATTTACAACTTTACAGAATCCTCATTTTAGTAGGATGTGGAAACCATTTTATACCTGATTTTCTACAGGTGGCTTTTCTCATACATTCTCATTATGATTAATTATGACAGATCATTCATTACAACAGATACCAACAGCCTGGGCTGGTTCATCGTACCATCTTTTGACAGGGCCGAGACAAAATGGCTCCCAAGTGTGACGTTATGATGACCACAGTGGCCAGCAGGAGCTATTTTAGAAAGAGAGAGAGAGACGTGATAGAGGAACCAAGTGCAACAAAAACACTTAAAAATCACTGAAAAAAAAAAAAAAAAAAAAAGAGCAGTTCGATACCTGAGACAGGAGAGCTTTGGTGTGCAGGTTCAGAAGCTTGCTGAGTCGCACTCTGTGATCAATAGATGGATTAATTGCTGTTGGAGCGGGGCGCTGGGGCGGCCCTCAGGCAGGGGGTGGGCTCAGGGATGGAATGAGGTAGAGGGGTGCTGAGAAGCAGGGGGAAGAGGGGGATTTAAGGAGCCCTGGCAGCCCCCGCCCAGGGTCACCTGGCAATGTGCAGGCCAGCCTTCAGATTAGGATCTGAAAGAGAGAGATAACGAGTTTATTGCCCCCTGGACGGGGTACTGGAGCCAGAGAGGAGAGCAGGAGTGTGTGTGTGGGTGTGTGTTTGTGAGAGGAGTGTGGGCGTGTGTGTTTGTTTTAACCTGAGGAGACTGTTGCAGGGCTTTTTTTTTTTTTTTTAATAAAAGGCACAATAAAGCTGTAAAAGTCCTGCATGGTTAGAATACCAGCCACTGGTAGCAAGGGGATGCCATTCATCATATCAAAGCTCGAAACACACCCTACCTGTCCTGACCTACACACAAAACTAAAAAAAAAAAAAAAAAAAAAAAACTGGAAAAATACAGGAAAATCATTAAATGATTTTAATTTAATTTAATTTAATTTAAATTTAATTTAATTTAATTTAATTTAATTTAATTTAATTTAATTTAATTTAATTTAATTTAATTTAATTTCTTGCAACATTAAATATTTATTACAATTGTAAATATTGCATAACAACAACAACGATATAATAAAAACTATATTGAAAGAGTAATACATTCATAATTGTATTAATTTATAAGTTATTAATTGATTGACTAATTTAAATTTTACTACTGTATATCTAATCAAATACACAAATATGCAATATTTAATAACACAACAACAAATATAATAATTACATATATAGAATCGGAATATCAACTAATTATTAAACTACTTATCAGTATAATATCACTAACAAAGGTTGCAATGATACTATCGTGTTTTTTGGACATATCCTTTTAAAGTACCTTGAAATATCATTTAAATAGTGCAGGAATTGTCATAATTTTGTAAGAGATGCAGCAAGTAAATATTTTTTTTTTTTGATATGCATATAAATGTATTATTATTATTATTATTATACAGTATATTTTGAATTTATTTGTCACCATCAAATTTCAGAACTTGAATATCAATGATCAAACTATACTTAGCAGTATAATGTCACAAAAAAATACCATGGTACTTCAATGTTTTTTTGTTTTAACATTGTAAGGACCTTGTTATATCATGTAATTATCATGGCGCATGAATATCGCAATCATCATCATTTTTGTAAAGCATCCAGTTAGTAAAAAAAAAAAAAAGGTATGAGATATGAAAATTAATTTCATAGGTAAACAGACTTTCTGGCAGTATATATCAATTACACACACACATACATACACAATTTACATGCAGACATGATACATTAGAACACACAACCCAAAATAAAAGCCATGGGCAGGTGTGTCAATGTTGCACCATAAAGACGAATGAGCCAACAATGAGCGGCGCTGGTAAAACCGCCACACTTTCCTCCAGAGCAAACAAACAGACAGCACTGAGCAAACTCATCAGCATTAAAAAGCCGACAGATATTGAGACAATGACTCGCGCTGACATTTACTCACACATTCAGATGTAAAAACTCTCACACACAGAGAGACAGACTTATACAAACTCTCAGAAGTGCAAACATAATCTCAGCCCCGCGCGTGTGTGAACGGTCGGAGCAGGCCCCTGGCAGAAGGCTCCGCGGGGCGGCACGTGAGTGCCTCTCTCTCAGCTGTGTTTACGCAGTGGCAGAAAAGACGAGGAGAGTGAGGGATGACGAAAAGAAAGGGTGCAGGAGAAAAGAGCAGCAGCCCTCCAGAGAGAGGAGGAGGAGGGAGGGGGAAGGACAGGGCCCCTAACAATGACCCCGGCCCTGCAGGTGCAGTCCTGTGGACACAAGGCCGGGAGTGTGTCTCATTCTAGTCCCCTTTTAATGTGATAATAGAACTGATACTGTTGTCTTAGTTCTCTCTTTCTCTGTGTGTTCTGTGCGTCTCGCTCAGGCCCGACCCCTCCTTCACCAATCTAGCTCATTTACATCAGGCTTCGCAGCAGCAGCAGCGTCTCAGTGTGTGTGTGTGTGTGTGTGTGTGTGTGTGTGTGTTGTGTGACATCCCAAGGTGATGTGTTTTTTCCATGCAGTTTTATTTATCACAATGAAACTAATGGATCAAAGGGAAAAACTAATAAACTAATTAAACTATTTCTAATTAAATTTGATGATGACAAATAAAGGAAAAAGTATTATTTGAAAAAAAACTTTAAATTTATGTTGGTTTCATATATTTTGTACTGTTTACACCATTTTAAACAAAAGTATAATTTTAATGACTTACACCTTGACTGTACACATCTTAATTATTATTTTGAACAAAACAAAAACTTTTAAAATATGTTTTCAAGGTATAAGTATTATATATATATAAATGATGAATTAATTTATTCATAAATATCATTGTTTTTTAGTTCACTACCTGAACTAAATTGCCATGTCATATAAAGTTATTTGCTATGATATAATTTCCTGTTTTCTTCTCTTTTCTTTTCTTCACAGTGGTTTTTACTTATTCAAAATCTTAGAAATTTTATATAGTAGTTTTATATAATAGTTTTCAAATGCATATAACATATTATTATTATTATTATTATTATATTACAGAACTATATATGTATACATATAAAAGTGTCTGCTAAATGACTAATATATATATATATATATGTGTGTGTGTGTGTGTGTGTGTGTGTGTGTGTGTGTGTGTGTGTGTGTGTGTGTGTGTGTGTGTGTGTGTGTGTGTGTGTGTACATACTGTATGCTCAAAAACATGCCCATCATAGAAGAGCTGTATTCAAGTCATTGTTTCTAATAATTGTATTTTAATGTATTTTTGTTTAAAGACAAAAAAAGAGAGTAATATGAAAAAAATAAAAAAATAAATAAAATAAATAAAACATACCATTTGAAGAATATTCCATAATAATTTATTTTGGTTTTACTGTAGTAACAAGTAGTAACAATGGTTACTATTGTGCATTGCTGTTATCTTAATTCACACCTGACACCTGGAACTATTACAGTTAACAGAAACTTGCAGATTAGTAAAATATGCAAAAATCTCTCTGCAAATGTTTCTGTTAAATGTCCAAATGCATTACACTGACTGGAACCGTATCACAACTGTGGTTAATTTGAACAGATTTATATATGGTAAGGTAATAAATCAACAAATACATAAAAAAAATACTTTACTTAAAAGCACCATATCCAAAAAAATGTTGTAGAGTAAATCTACATGCCAACATGCTCTGTCAGATGTTTATTTGTGATTTGTGTGGAAAGGTCACAAGTGAGAAAGGGAATTTATGGTGTGTTGTGTGCATGCGTGTGTGTGTGTCTGTGTGGGTGTGTGTGAGGGGCTTAATCTTTGTTCACACACATTAAGGAAAGACCCCAAGAGAGCGACCTCATCTCTCACAATGCAGCACCAAAAAAATAAAAACCCCAATAACAAACCATCTCAAAAAATAACTCCCTAGTTACTTTTTTTCACCATTTAAAAATATGTGTGTGTGTGTGTGTGTGTGTGTGTGTGTGTGTGTGTGTGTGTACTAGAGGAAGGGGGAGTTAGTAACTTATACAAGCAGACATATCTCCATTTATTACTACAGTAAATAAAAACACAAAAATTCACAATTTTACTAATCAAAATGATTCCCAATACTGCTTATTTAAATCTGCATTTTCATAGTGTACACTATAGTTCACAACAATATATTTTTAAAAACTTGCACTTTGAAACCCATTTTTAAAATGTGTGTTATTTAGGCCCTGATCAGAAGGCATGAGAATGCTGGGAAAGATGAGAAAGTATCAGCATGTATAGCAATCATACTGCTTCTGAAGTATTTACCTACATACTGTGCACAGTATATGTTTTCTGTATCCACGGAAGACCTGGATGTCCTTTTATATACATTTGCCAAAATGTGCAGTATACAAAAGATCACAATGAATCGCCGTATCCAATAATGCAATGCGGTCAACTTGACCTTTACAAACAATACTAGCTGTGACTTTTAACATCTCCTTGACTCATTATTTAATCAGAAAAGACATACTCAAAATCTACAGAAAGATATGAAACTTGAAGCTATGTTCAGAATTGCATAATGCTCATACTATTTAGACGATATGTAGTATGTGAATGCAAATTTCAGCAAGCAAAAAAGAGCTGGATGAACTTCAACATTTGTCATAATGGGAAATAGGTAAAGCACACTGTATATATATATACATATATATATATATATATATATATATATATATGTGTGTGTGTGTGTGTGTGTGTGTGTGTGTGTGTGTGTGTGAATGTTCCCACAATGCAATGCGCCTGACTTGACCTTTCCAAACACTGCCAGGTGCAATTTTAACATCTCTTTCTTGATTCATTATTTAATACTGGGTTATTGATTAATACATGTATTACAGTTTATAAAACTGCACACACAAAATCTTTACTTGTCACACAATTTCTGAAACCTGACACCAGAACCACAACCAAATCTGCAAAACCATACGCTAATTCTAAAACACTTTTGCAAAACACAACACACAATTCTCTATGCAACACACAACTCTAACAGGAATTAATATTATGGCAAAGGTGTTTGCAAATGTTTGCTTTTGAGATGTGTTTGTGATGTTTTGAGTGCAGTGCATTGAGGCATTTTGGATTTTATGTGTGCAATTCTTGGATTTGTGTGTAATGTTTTGAAAAAAGAGGAAAAGTTTTGAAAATGTGTGCAAGTTGAAAAAAAAAACTGTAAAAGAATAAATAGATAAACATTATATTGTTATTATTATATGTTAATATCAGACATTTTAGGACATTGATACCCCTATCTATATCTATCTATAAGATTTTTCCCAAACCACTAACCCTATATAAGCAATAGTCATAACTGAATAAATAATGTCCTTGCACACCTTTTCGTGAGAATAAGCCTGAAAACATTTATAGTACTACTCCAGTGTCTAAAGTGTGTTCAAATGCCACCGGATTGATAGAAGCAACAGCTCCCTGTCCTGTTTAGACAAGTGTTTCCTATCGGCGGCTTCACATGGAAGACTGGCTCCCAACACACACTCCTGAAGCGCTGATGAACACATCTATTGTCACACACACTGATGACTGAGCCACTGTTACTGGCCTCAGCCAAAGAATCACTCACAACCTGTACATAACTGTACAACAACAAACACAAAACCGGAATGCAAGCAAAGACAAACACAAATATGTCAGGATTGTTAAGATCACAGCCACAGGCCAACACACACACACACACACACACACACACACACACACACACACACACACACACACACCTCAAGTGCCCCTGGGGGCAGCAATGGGAGGTAGCGAGAGTGCTAACAGAAAAACATGTGTAAAGCTTTAAATAAGACACAAAGTTAAGAGGTAAACCCCCACTCGCTGTCTTCACCTCTTCTCATCCTCACAACGCCCAGATTATAAAGGGAAGAAAAGGGCAAAGGCTGAGGATGAATGCAATCTCTCTTCTCCTCTCTCTCCCTCTTTTTTCCCATCACTGCGCACATATGAATGCTTAATTAAATGTGCAGCTTGTGCAAAGTATTATTCCAGTTGAGATGCTTATCATCTATCTATGTAATAAGATCTTTGCAGGCTCATAGCTACATTTCAAGCAAATTTCCTCCCTATTCTTGTTCTCGTACCTTCATTCTGCGGTCTGCGGGGGCTTTTTTTGTGCTGTGGAGAGGGGCGGCATGCACGTGTTAATATCCTGGTCCGGCGTGTTTTTCTTAATTAGCACTTGTACAAAAATATGTATGGAATGGATGGATGAAATTCATTTTATGGATTTCAAGTGAAACATCCTTACATGTGTTTGTTCATAACATAAATGGATGGTGAAACTGGGGGAATGAGGGGAGAGAAAGATGTTCCTTCAGCTCCCAAATCTCTCTCTCTCTCTCTCTCTCTCTCTCTCTCTCTCTCTCTCTCTCTCTCTCTCTCTCTCTCTCTCTCTCTCTCTCTCTCGTAAGGCTGGTCTCAGTTTTAGGAGCGAGCTAATCTGTCTTGAACAGTGTAAAATATGAGGCTGTTTTTGAATGCATCTGCAATCTGCAATCCACAACATGATTCATCATTCACAGCTCAAGGTTCTCTGAGGGTGGCCTCACTGTTCGATGGGATTCAGCGCTTCTCTTGCTCTTAACTGTACTGTTCATTTGTTCTCTTTCTTTCTTTCTTTCTTTCTTTCTTTCTTTCTTTCTTTCTTTCTTTCTTTCTTTCTTTCTTTCTTTCTCTTTCTTTCTTACTTTTTTCCCCCTCTTTTTCTTCTTTTCTTTCTTTCTTTCTTTCTTTTCTTTCTTTCTTTCTTTCTTTCTGTAAAATGGTATGATAATCCTAGACACTTACCAAGGTAAAATATATAGATGTAAATATGTTGTTTGTTTGAGGTTTGTTTCTTTCTTTCTTTCTTTGATAATTTCTTTCTTTGTCTCATTGTTTGTTTGTTTGATTACTGGTTTCTTTGACTGTTTGATCTTTCTTTCTTTCTTTCTTTCTTTCTTTCTTTCTTTCTTTCTTTCTTTCTTTCTTTCTTTCTTTCTTTCTTTCTTTCTTTCTTCTGTATTATATTGCTAGACACTACATGCCAAGTTATAATACAAAAATATAGATGTAAATATATTGTTGTTTTTCTGGTTTCTTTGTTTGTTTAATAATTTCTTTATTTGTTTGACTATTTGTTTGTTTGATTACTGCTTTGTGTGTTTGTTTGTTTTAGAAAGTACAATGGTGCGAAAATGTTAGTACCATGTTTTTAGACAAGCACCGCAGTTAGTTAGTACTGTTTTTGCTTGGTATTTAAAAAAAATGGGAAATATTGTTGTTATGTTGGGTTTGGTGTGTGTGTGTTGTTTTCGTTGTTCTTTCTTTCTTTTTATTTAAAATAAAAAATATAAATAAAAAAAGTATGATAATCCTAGACACGTACTGTACCAAGGTAAAATAAAAAATATATAGATGTTAATATGTTGTTTGTTTGAGGTTTGTTTGTTTCTTTGTTTCTTTGATAATTTCTTTCTTTGTCTCATTGTTTGTTTGTTTGAATGTTGTTTGATTACTGGTTTCTTTGACTGTTTGATCTTTCTTTCTTTCTTTCTTTCTTTGGTACACTACATACCAAGGTACAGTATAATACCAAGGTATAATAGATGTTAATATGTTTTTTTTTCTTCTGGTTTCTTTGTTTGTTTGATCATTTCTTTATTTGTTTGACTATTTGTTTGTTTGATTACTGCTTTACACCATACCCTTTCTTTTATTTACATAATATAATGGCATTACCATACCAAAAATGTTGGGGTACATCCTTTTTTCTTTCCTATTATACTGTAGGTACCATGGTTTTAAGACAGGTATCATGTGCATCATCATGTTCTTTGAAATATAAATACCATGGTATATGTATATGGAAGTCATTAAGTATCCTTGTGTTTATCAAAAGTACCATGGTATTTCCATCTGATACCATCAGTGTACCATGGTACTGTCAGAGAAATTTTTGTAAGGCTTTCTTTGGTGTTTTGCTTTTCAAAACAAGAACTAAAGAATATCCCTAAATAAAAATTAAGTGTCAAACACAACCAGAACAGAATTCTTCAATGCAAACAGACATCATATACACACATAGACCTGTAACAAGCATGACATCATTGTGATCAAACCTCTCCAAAGAATTCACAGATATACATGATGCAAAATAACACTGGGCTCTGTAGCTGATTTCATCTCACAAGTTAAAATCTCATTTCATGCTGTCAGAGAAGGATCAGGCATGGCTCATAACAGACCCGAGCCAGAGAAATCACGAAGGCCAGATTTTTCCTCTCCATCCAAGGAAAGGAGGAATGGAAGAGGGAGTGAGAGATGTCAGCATCGCCTCCTTATAAACATACGGAAGATGATCAGCCTGCCCTAGGATAGATGAGGAAGATGATATATAATAACAGCATTTGCACCCTCTATAAATCTAGCAACACACACACACACACACACACACACACACACACACACACACACACACACACACACACACACACAGTCTGTGTCAGTTAAAGAACACTACTGCCTCCTAATGGTGCTGTGTGAACTGCAGTCAGGTTAACAGATCCAGTAAGTGACAAGTGACACACATTATTTATGGATCAGTTGAAAGTGAAAGTTTTGCACTGCTGTTGCTAATCCCCATCCACCTTCATTTGGTATATGGGAAATGTACATTTATGAGTTAACGCAAATAACATATACAGTATAATACCGTTTGGTCCCAAACTGTCTTATAATGAGTGACAGCTTCATTTAGGCTAAATTTGCAATTTTGTTACTTATTCTAGCTTTTATAAATTTTATTTTATTTTTTAAAAATTTATACATGTTAATTAGATTAAATTTCCATCCCTGTCACCCATTATGATACTTTTTATATACATATTTAAGTTTTATTTTGATTTTATTTTAAACATATTTTTAATGTTTAATTTCTATTGCTAGAACAAAAAATGACAAAAAAAATCACTAATTTTAAACTATTAGAACATTAAAAAACCTCATAGAAAATAAATAGAAAACAAAAACTGCTCATTAAAAAAAAACAGTTTGACAATCATTTTATGAAACTTTGCACACTATTTTAGCATTTGTCAATTTTCAGCTTCTTTTTGGTATCTTATTCGTGTAAAGAGGATGGCAAATTGTGAGCAGAAAATGACAAACAGGATTCAGCACAATCTGTGTAGAAAGTGCACATGACCACTGATCTCCACAAAATAAACCAACGCATTGACAAGCAAGCAAAAAATAAATAAATATTTTTGAACCTCACACAGGCTACTAAATTCATTCATAACAACTTATATGCCTGTCCATCTAACAAAGGAAATCCAACTGAAAATATGCTAGTGTATATTATTAAATTCTATTGTATTATATGTATTTATTATTTATTTATTTTAATTATTTATTTTTGCTGTGTATATGTATTATTATATGTATTTTTATCTTTCCACATTTTAAAACTAATAAAAGTCATCATATTTATGTAAAAATACAAATAAAAAAATTAAAATTTACCTCTTCATGTACAGTAGGCCTACTTATTGAAACACATATTGTTTATTCAATAAAATGATTTTTGAATAGCACTAGAGTTCAGACATATGTTGGACACTCTTTCTTTCTTTCTTTCTTTCTTTCTTTCTTTCTTTCTTTCTTTCTTTTTTTTTTCTTAAAATTCATGTAAAGGCACAAACTGTCAAAAAAACTAAGATTTATGTTCCAATCATTTCTCAGATTATAAGAAACCTTTATTCAGTCTTATTTATCCAAACATTCAAATGGTTTCTATATTAATAACACCCATGCTAGAATGTATAATTCTGGTAATAATATAGCATAAGGTAATTCCACATGCCTCTCTGTGCGTCATAAAGACAATACACACATACTGCTGGAATGACCATCTTACTGTGACTCATAACACATCCAAACTCGCTGATCCCAGATCTGTTTTTCTGCATGACATCAGTAAAAAATAAAATAATATACAGGGGAATCTGATCTGTGATCAGGCTTTTTATGAATACAACTCAAAGTCACCCATCCATCACATTAAAGAGGAACTTGATGTGCGACTTCTCTCAATTATGTGTCATCCTCTCTGTTCAACACCCGCAGAGGTTGTGACCCCCGTTTATTAGCTCATGGATTCAGCAGAACCAAGTTAGCCAGACTCTGAGGTTTCTGGCCACTACCTGACCGCTGCTCTGAGATCAGAGCCCAGCAGCGCGAGAACTAGGGTTAACGTGTCAGGACGTCGTTAGCTGATGATCATGATGTCATGCATCAACAATTCTGTGGTGAAGAGATAAACAGTCCAAATATACAGTATGTTAGAAACACACTGTCACTCTATTCTTCTTCTCTCAGAGGATTATATATATCTATCTATATATATCTATATATATATATATATATATATATATATATATATATATATGTATATGTGTGTGTGTGTGTGTGTGTGTGTGTGTGTGTGTGTGTGTGTATATGCGTGTGTATATATATGTGTATTCATGTATATTTGTTTTTTAATACATGGAATTACATTTCTTATGATTATTATGAATATTACATTGATTACTACCCGACCTGAATCCATCAAAGAAACACAATGTTATTCTAATCTTTTCAGTATATACAATTATTAATATTATTAGATGTTTTTTTTACATTACATGAATATTACTTGTAATTACATACAATATTTACACTTACTACACATCTTGAGTCCAATGCAATCTGCATTTTTTAGGCAACTTTTAAGGTTTATATATATATATATATATATATATATATATAGATAGATATAGATAGATAGATAGATAGATAGATAGATAGATAGATAGATAGATAGATAGATAGATAGATAGATAGATAGATGTGTGTGTGTGTGTGTGTGTGTGTGTGTGTGTGTGTGTGTGTGCGTGCGTGTGTGTGTTTGTGTGTGTGTGTGTGTACGTAAATCAGAATATATACTGTAAATGTGAACTGTGAATATGTAGTTATAATTCTGAATATATACATGTAAATTGGAATAGATAGATATAACTGAATATATAGATACAAACCTGAACATATTTATATAAATTATAATATATGTACAGAGGTAAATCTGAACATATAGTTCTAAGTCTTAATGTATGAATGTAAATATAAAATATGTAGTTATGCTATACAATTGTAAATCAGAATGTACATTTATAAACCTTAAGTATATGAAATTATAATATGAAATAGATAAATGTAATTTGGAATATATATTTATAAATTCTGAATATATAAACGCAGTTCTGCACTTCTGCTTTAACATTTCTGGTTGGGTCACAGGGTCCCATTTACAGGTCATGCTGTGTAGTTATGTATAAATGTTACTTTGTATCACTTCATCTCCGTGTTTGCTAAATGAGTGCAGTTCAGCATGCACCTCCAGACACACACACACACACACACACACACACACACACACACACACACACAAACACACTCACGCATTAAAGCGATAAATGTATCATAAACGATTTGACAAGAACAGAGGGATTGAATGCCAAACACTGGAAGAGAGAGAGAGAGAATGTTGGGGGGATCGAAGGAAGAGGGTGATTTAATGTGAGCAATTTCAACATTAAAAAGAGTGGGAGAGGAAACCAAAAGGGAAAGAAAGGGAAGGAAACTTCAAAATGCTCTTTGAGGAGAATGAGATCACAGGCAGCAATTATATAATTCCTGTCAAGTGATGGCTGAGATAGCCTAGGAGGAATGTGCACACTGCGGACGAAACAACCGCCTTCTGAGCGGCCCAGAGTTCCCAAGGTCATCCGAAGGTCAGTCACAAGAAGCACCGAGAGGAGACGCTTTACCACTCCCGTTATATCCTCCCCCATTACGGCAAAGCAATCAGGTAGAGAGCCATGCAAGATGGCCGCCATGGCTCCATCACACGGAACAGATAATTCGGTTCCAGCAGAAACACACGTCCAGCACCGAAAGGCTATTTTTGGTTTATTGTACTTCACAATGGAACACTAAGGTCGGCCTCTGAACTGTGTGAGGGTCCAGCCGTAGCCCAGTGTGGGTGGAGGGCAGGCTGGTGCACAGGCTTGTGCGCAGGGGTAGAGGGGCAATAAAGGAGTGAAGGGTTCATGGAGGGTTCCCAGGGAGAACAGCGTGGCTGGTGGAGGCAGTTTGTCTGCAGAAACACAGGCAGACTCCAACAGAGATGCCTATCAGCACCGCTATAGCCTGTGGGGGCAGGGACAGAGAGGAAGGGTGAGAAAAAAGCAAGTGAGACTGGGAGAGAGATTGGTTAGACATAAATAAATAAATGTTTTGTATGAATAATTAAGTAATACATTTTAATGTTTAAATACATACATATATGGATCCAAAAGCATTCTTTGGGCATCCCAAAAGCATTCCATAATAACTTTATTACATGAAAACATAGAGTAAAAAGAAAGCAAGCTCTCGCATTTCTAATTATTAACATTTTTGATCAGTAAAAGATGCCGTTTTTGCTGATGTTGCATTGGCTAATATGCCAGTTGTCTTTGACTTGTACTGGATGAAGCATTGCATAAAATTATATATATATACATATATATATATATATATATATATATATATATATATATATATATATAGCTACCAGTACCACTGTATAAATGCACCTATGAGGGATTTTAAATTTATTAAATTTATTATATCTTATAATATGTAGGTTGCATTGATAAAGTGTGCTGTATTTAGCTAGTCGTGATCAATCTGGCTGCCCCCATGAGATGACCCACTCCATGTAAAACAAAACTGGTTTTATTAGGCTGCTGATGTGACTGTAGTCTTCCTCTTAAAGGGATAGTTCACCCAAAAATGACAATCATGTCATTAATTACTCACCCTCATGTTGTTCCAAAACCACAAGACTTTTGTTCATCTTCGGAACACAAATGAAGATATTTTTGATGAAATCCGAGAGCTTTCTGTCACTTGCACTATTTTAACGATGTCCCTACTACCTTTCTGGGGCTTGACCGTGGTAGTTATGTTGCTGTCTATGCAAGGTCAGAAAGTTCTTGGATTTCATCAAAAATATCTTCATTTGTGTTCCGAAGATGAACAAAATGAGGGTGAGTAATTAATGACAGAATTTTCATTTTTGGGTGAACTATCCCTTTGAGCCCAAAGTATACTTTGGTTTTTATGTGTACAACAGGGTACATGCACATTACCATAGTACAGTATGTACATATTGTATGCGTGCAGGCCTTGTTGTGTGTGCTCTTTTGCCCTAATTAGTAGTTTCCTCAAGGCTTCATGCAAATGTGCACAATTTGAAGCCTATTTAAGCATAAGGTACTATTTATGTCTTTATGTGGAAAAACTTTTTTAATGGAAAAAAAAAAAATGACTGTGTGCATTTTTAATGATTTATTATATATGATGAGGAGCATGTTTTGTCTTTATGACTGATCATATTATGAAACTAGTTGAAGTGTCAATCTTGTTGATCTTAAGTTATACTCATAAATGCAGCCTCTGGGCCAAAGCTGGTCAAATACATGTCGACATACCAGTTATAATAATCAAAGGCCGTTTTCTTGATCTTAGGCAAGACTAAAATCACCAGGGTCCATGATCAGAACAAATCTTGCTTTGGAACTCCTTGCAAATTAGTGTTTTCCGAATGGCTTTTAAGTGCTATCTTTAGGGATCTTATTCAAGTGCAAGATGTTAGGCTTTACCAAATAATGCCAAAGATAAAATCTATCAACTTATCAGCCAATATAAAAGCAGAATGTTACAGAGAGTGATTATGGTTTTAAATTGTGACTCTGTAAGTCTATTTAAATGCACACGTAGTATAAATTTGAGTTTATGGCCTATGGTGAAACCACCCACAGTGCAACAACAGGCCCTTCTTTATTTCAGTTTATTCCAGATGGCCCAAAAGCTAATTTAGTTATAAGATAATAATTCCATTTTTATTGCACTGTAATTGTTATTCACAATGTTTTGAAATACTAGCTAATTGTCATGTGTTATGTATCTAACTTGTATGCAGTGCTACAATGACCTTAGAAGGAAATCCTTAAAATTCACAATAGAATTTTTATGCTTTCTTTTTTTTTATTATTTGTTTTTATTATTTATAGGAATAATGATAAAGTTCTAGGAGAGTGAGGAGCAGAAACTGAACTTAGATTACCTTGGTTTTCTTGTTTTCTAGTTTTTCCAGCAAGTAGTATAGCAAGAAAAAAGAAAATTGCAGTATCTCAAAAACTAAAATTAAAGAATCAGGCTGATACTTCTTGGTTTTAAAAATGTTCATAAACAAGATTTATTCCATTCATTCGAGAAAAAAAAATCAGAGAATCAGAGATAAAATTAGGCATTATTATTAATAAAATATTACTAAAAGTAAATAATTTCACAAGCTTCTCTGATTGGTCTCGAAATGGCAGCAGATGCCAATTGTTTGGATTTGTTTCCCTATAATGAAGGGAAAATAAAAGACTTACATTTGTAATTGCCATTACACACATCATTGGGTACATCACTGTACCCATAAAATGTACCGCATAAAAATGCTTCAATCAATTTCATCAGGACATCAAGTTTAAAACACTCAAAAACTAATACTTACAATCTAACATTACTTTTCCATCCTCTAAAGAACCATAGATATATTCAAAAATGACATATACTTCAGAACCCCATAGAGCTTGAAAAGAAGAGCCTTTTGTTAAAAGGTGTTGCAAAGATCCATTGAAAACCTTTATTTTTAAGAGTGTAAACACACAGGCAGAGCGCAGCAGCTGCAGGAGTGTGAGCATTCGCTGTTTACTGATGCATCAGCTTGAGGGGACGTTCTTTATTCTCTCTGCAGATTGAGATGACATGCTTCCAGGGCTGAAGGGCCGCAGACAGGACTAATGTCGTCTGTCTCCGTCACAGTGGCATCAAAGTAGCAATGTGTGTGTGTCCAGGCACTCTTGAGCCTCTGTTAGCATTTAATCTGATTACATGAATCTGACTAGGGGGCAGCAACAGAGGGGGCGTCAAGAAGTCTAAATTCGTTGGGCTGAGATGACTTATAATCACTTTACGCAAGTCATACTCAAAGAATGCCTAATCTATTCTCTGCTTCATGTGTGCCTAACAAATACACATGTGTGTGTGTCTACAGAGAAAACAGAAAAGTTATTTTCTTGTGCAACTCGTAGCCCTGTGACCCACCCATGTGGAGTGGAAAAATAATATTGGCTGTATTATGCAAGCATGGCCGATTAAATGTCAGCGAACAGAGAAAGATGGTAAAGACCACTTGATGTGAGAGGACATGAGAGGAGGACGAAGAAAAAGTGAAAGCCTTTTCACTCTTATAAATGAAAAGTATATTAACAATGAAAACTTTAACGCATAGATGAGAAACTTCATTTACACAAAAACTTTGCATATAAATGCAAAAAATAAAAATAAAAATAAAGCTACTGTACATAGGAAAACGTTTCTGCATGGATGGGAAAGTTGTGCATTAAAATTGTATACATGAACATTTTTTCACGTATAAACACAAAATTTCCCAGTGCTTGGAAAATGTTTGCATGCTCACGTTAGCACGTTTACGGTTAGCGGATATCTACAGTATAGTTTTCCCTTGTATGTGCATTTATGCATAGCCTATGTTTTTGATGAACACAAAACTTTGGCCAGGACTCGACAGTGTGAACATTTCACTTGCACTAGTGACTAAAAATAGATATCTTATAAAATGTATTTAGGAACACATCTTAGTGATCGCTATAAGTAGTATATATATGTATAAGTCTTATATATTTGGAGATGTAAAAACAGTAATCGCAATTAATTTGATTATGCAATGTTTTAAAAACAAAATTTATCAACGTTCCACAAGCTCTACAATCCCTATCATTCCACGATCTATGATTATCGTCCTTTTATGGCAATAGATTGCTTTTGATCTACTGTTCATAATTTATGGCTGTTTATTTTATGGTGTTTATATTGTTTATAATGTTATATTGTAATATGTTGTAGATAAGCGCAAAAATAAGCGTAAAAGATAAGTGTAAAAGCGCATATTTGATCCCCCTCATATTTTTATATGAACAGTTGGAAAAAGTAAAGCATAGACATTTCAAAATAAGAGTCCCTGTTTATTCCATTCGTATTGGTATACGTCCGGTACATTCTAGCCCACATACAAATAACATTAATTCAGTTCTTACCATTTTATTCACAGAATTAACTGACAATGGTGCTGTTTATGGGAATCTCTAATCAATCCCTGTAGAAAATTATATAAAGCTCATCTGAGAAAACAAAGAGTCAATTCATAATTCATCATCGTTTTGCAATCCTTTTCTTGAGTCTGACTCAAAAACTACATACAGGAGCGAGCAAGTGCACTACGGTGATTAGAAGAGATAAACGGAAAAAAGGATTTCTGGCTTGCAGTGGTTGAATGATGGCGCAGACACAGACGAGGCATCTGCTGAATGGGACACTGTGCCGGGAGTAGCAAATTAAGGTACGTGTAACACGACACAAATGAACAAAAAGTATTTAGCTAATGATTTATTATTTAAGAAGGCTCCTTAACCCCTCGGCTAGGCCTGGGCTCTATTGTAGACAGATCTGAGACTAGATAAGGGAACTTCTAATGGCAGTTAGATAGCAGGTGGGCAAGTGAGGACCCAGCGCCGGCCCAGCGTGGGTTAATCAGTGTTAAGTGATATTTGAGTGAAGAGCGGTGGCGCCCGTGTCACTGAATACAGGGGGTTTAGAGAGGCCCGCCAGCACAGGTAACTCACCTGAGGAGGCAGCTGGGCCAGAGGGGTGGATGCACTGGTAGTGCTAAACACGGTCAAAGACAGTCTGGATTTACTTTCCTTTATACACACACTCAGACACATAGAAATAGTCTTCCCTAGTACACCTGCAGCCACTGTTGTTTTGTGCTGGGTCATGTCAGGGTACTTCAGTAAAAAGGTTATTCAATCTTCCTGAAGTGTGCTGTCAGAGTAGCTAAAGTGTCGCTAACGTGAAATGCTCAACCCAGGCTCATTGAAAGTACATGCTTGTGGCGACATTTCCACAGTGCACATATTATGTGCCTTACTGCATGTTTCAAGCCAGTTTCAAAGTGAAATTTCCAGTGAGTGGCGCTAAAACTCGTGCATTGCATGACCGGGCACATTGTTATTACATAGGTATAGATACGTATTGTGGTGTTTTTATTGCATTGCTTCAGTTATGTATTACAGCCATTTAGAATTCGAATTCATTTTGCTAAAAAGTTAATGCTCTATTGTGTTAGAAAATAGCATACAGTACCCTCTACACCAAACCCATCCCTAAACCTACTCAAAAGTCTTAACGAATGCAAAAGTGATATTACAACACATTCACTGATGCAACTGTGCTATTTTATCTTCCTTATATGCAGATATATCCTTTTTTCTATTTTTTAGCTTAGTTTCAGAGAATTTGCACTGGAGCACTTCACCTCTAATGTGCAACGTCGTACCAGGTGAGCTACCGAGCAAATCTACTGAATTAGAAAACTCATGTATATGAAGCTGTTTATGTGATGCTAACGTTCAAAAGTATCAGTTTTTGAATTTCTCAATATGTTAAAATTGTTTAACGTCATAACATAATGTTGTGCAAGGAATTTTGTGAAAATTAAGCTTTCTTAAGTGAAACTCTGGTCATGAAAACAATGCTGGGTAGATTACTTACAAATTGTAGTCCGTTAATAATTCCAACGTACATAACAAAAATTTTAGTTAGTAATGTAATCCATTACATTACATATTTTAGGTAATACGATAAGGCTATTTAGATTACTTTTGACCTAACTTATCACATTGATATTAAATAGGATAATAATAAAAAAAAAGTACCTGTAGCCTGATTATGAGTATTTTAAAATGTAATCTATTTAATCTAATTACAAGTACTTTTTTAAAATCTGATTACATAATCTGGATTACATGTAATCCGTTACTACCCAGCTCCTGTAAATCATACGTTGTGTAAAAAGGAATAAAAGTTGTCAGAGTATTACTGCCTCTAGTTGTCACGATCATTAGTTGGAGTGCCCATGAACTTCAGTAGAGAGCACTCCACTCAGGACCATTCCACCCATCATACCACCAGATTTCACTTGGACATTAGCACCTCTCATACTGTTGCACCACACCCGAACTACATTCCCCATGAGTCACTGCATCACAATCACCCTGCCACACCTGCACATCATTCCTCAATCAATCTCTTTGCCACACCTGCACCTCATTTACACACACATAAAAGCAGCACAATCACGCTCACTCACTGCGAAGTTTTGTTTAGCCTGTCTAGTGTTTCTGAGCGGTTTCCCGTGTTTGATCTTGGATTGTGTATTTCGACTCTGATTCTCTGCTGCCTGCCCCGATCTCTGCTTGGTTCTGTTTTCGATTCTGGTTGCCCCTAATATACCTGACGCCATTCCTGATTTCTGCCTGTCTGACCATTCTTTGAATAAAGTTCTGCACATGGATCCGAATGCCTCTGACTCCTTGTTACACTAGTGTTCATTTCAACTGGAAACTGCAGCAATTCGTATGTATAGGTAAGTTTTTTTTTTTTTTTTTTTTTTTTTTTTTTTTTTTTTACATTTTGCATAAATGTAGGTGGAGGCATGTATTTCAAATGAGCCTGGATAGCAACGATTAGCTATTGTGAACATTACACATGTAAACCAGTAAAAGAACTAAAATACATATTAAGGCCATTTTAAGAACATTTTTTCACATTTCACATTATTTAAGATTTAGTCTTTCTGAATAATGTTATGTTAAATCGTATTACACATGGAAAAGTATATTAGCATTATTATCATATTACTATTATCGTATTACTATAAGGTGTCTGAATACTAAATAGTAGGCAAAAAACAGTATGTCGTAGTATGGCCAAATTCATAGAACTCATAAAACAGTAGTCTGGAAGTAGATGTTTTGAAATGCACATATCATGGATACCTTAACTATCCGATGAGGCCACAGGAGAGAATCTGTTATTGGCAGTGAAGCGATGCAACTAATGCTGCAGGTCACATGACAATGACAACATAGTACATGTTGTACATTCATACTACACACATTCATACTATATAAAACATGCTTATTTGTATAAAAGCAAATACTAAGAAATATCCTTTCCGGCCACTACTGTATATGCTGTATAACAATTTCTCATAGTCACTATGGTAGGGCTACCATAATTTTTAGCATCATAACAACCTTTTCTAACTGATATGACATTGCTCAGACATTGCCATATTGGGCAGTACTGAAACACATAGCTATTCCATTCATTTTACTCCATTATTTTTATCAATCAAATATAGCAGATAAAAACGTAGTCACACACATAAATATAGGTAACCTTATGTCAATGTCTTCATTGACTTGCTACTTACTTGCATTTCCTGCTAAAAGAAAACTAGCTTACAAATATCAGATACTAAGAGGCCCAAACTAAGAATAATTGAGCCGGAATACCTACTCATTGCTTCCTAATTGAATAAAGACACATTAGGGCGGCAACCATCATGAAACCTGTGGAAGACAGCGTGCCTGGCTTTCAGTTTGGGCAAGAAAAGGCCATTTTCTGTCTGTGCCTCCTACTGGATGATATCTGAGTCCCATTCTCATGTATTAAACTCGGTGAACAGGAAATCAGCCTATATGAAAAAACAACAGCGGGGCTTTTTGTTCCACAGCCATAAAGTATAGGCTTGGAGTTCCATGGAGCGAGCTATGACAGCGCAGTAATGAAGACTGGGTAATTGGAAAAAGGTTTTGGCCTGAAACGTTTCTTTACAGATTTCACCAGGCTTTTAGCGCTGTCTCCAAAATCAAAGCCAAACGACGGGCAAACCAAACAAAGCGCAAACACAAGACACGCAAGCATAAATAAGGGCTGATGGGTCAGAGTTAGACGTAGGTAAGCAGGGGACAGCGAATAGTGAACTGGATTCGCAAGAGTGTACATGCTTATGAATCATACATCATAGCAGGAGGAGTATTACAACAATAACCCTTGAGGGCAGATGGGACTTTTACTCTGTAACATATATCATTCTGACATGCATCTCTCTCTTCCCCCTCCCAAACATCCTCATTTCTTTCTATTCTTCCATAAAATGGAGTTGTACATTTGGAGAAGTCAGGTTGGGATGAAGCTCCATGTAAACCAGCAGCCATAAACATGTGTGGAATAAATTTATCATTGCCACATGCGAAGTTGACACTCAGCAGGGAGCGAGTGAGCGTGCACAGAGAGCAGATGAGGCCTGCGCCACAGTGACCAAACAAAAGAAAAATACAGTGCACATTGCACAGTGCATTATGTCAATTCATTTATAGACCTCAGAAAGTATAATTAAAACATAAACAACCAATTGCATGTATAACAAGTAACCTGCAAGTAAACAATTATTTATGAAAATATATAATGCATTGCAATGTGCATTATGAATACATTCATAATAAATTATAAATGATGGCTTCAAGTAAAATGTTACTAAATTTGTTTTACTATTTCCCTTCCTATTCTTAAAATAAATATAAATTAATTAATTAATAATTAAAAAAAAAAAATCAATTTGTAAACATTAAAATACTCACTGTTGCAATAGTATAGCCACAAGACTATGTTTATGTTAACATTATTTTAGCATGAAAGAATTCACTCACTACATTTTTTATGTATAACAGTCATATGTATAGTTATCAGTTTTACTACATTGACATGGCAATGTAATGCCTAAAATCCTGAAACAACTGTGAAAAATTACGGGAACAATCCTGTGCATCTCAAATAAAATAATGTAAGTGCTTTTATTCAATTTTATGATTTTAAATCCTCCAAAAATGGGCTCCATTCACTTCCAACATACAGTAAGTGGTTCTCTCTAAGCCTACATGCCTGACGTTAAGTTTTAACAGAATAATTATTGGAAGTGTTTTTATAAAATTGTAAGCTTCACATTCCCCTTCATTCATTTCCATTGTAAGTGACTCACTGTAACATCAGTTTTTAAATTGAGGTTAGGGGTGAGTGAAAATTATTTTGTGGTAATCAACATTGTGCCACAAATGCTCTCGATTGAGCTTAACTTGTACTGAACCTGGAATTTTACTTTAAGGCCACTCTCATGAAAGGCGCGTGTGTGTGTCTTGCCAGTCAGCTTGTAAGGGTGCCAATTTGCGGGTGTTGCATTAATTATATGTGCGAACAATGTGCAAAGAGCATGACTGACAAAGCCAAGGTGATTAACTTTGGCTCAGCTCTGCCTCCTCACTAATTACCTGGCCATTCACAGTGTCAAAACAAACTGGATCTGTGGTACTCACAGTGCATGTGACTACATGAGTGAATTTGTGCATACGACTCTGAGTGTTTGTGTACTGTATCTGTGTGTGTGTGTGTGTGTGTGTGTGTGTGTGGGTACGTGTCCACAGTCAGCCACCAGCCTACGGGCTTGATGTCAATCAAACAGTGCTCTAATTAAAAGCATCTGGAAGAGGCTGCTGGGGAAACCAATCACTATCAAAGTCCCATTTTCATATGAATGGCCTTTTTTAATTAAACTCAACAGCTAATAAACGCCTGTATCAAAAAGATGGAGCCATTTACCAGACAAAGCGCTTTCGCCTAAACCAAAGGAAGAGGAGAAGAGACAGGGATGAGAAAGGAATGGAGAAAGCTGGTAGATGCATTGCCTTTGAACCTGTTCTGCCTTTTGTTTTTGTTCTTGCGGGCACCTCGCCAGCAACTATTAACATGGGCAAAGTTTATTTAGCATTGATGGTATTAAAGACACAAGTTGACAATGAGAAAAGGAGAGAAAGGAGAGAGAAACACAGCATTCACTATCTCTTGAGCTGATGAAAAGAGAAAAACAAGTGTGTGTGTGTGTGTGTGTGTGTGTGTGTGTGTGTGTGTGTGTGTGTGTGTTATTAAACTGAGTGGTTTCAATCAAAACTATGAACAAACCTCAAATGGCTACAGTTGCTTTCACTTCTTAAGAATAACAAAGTAAACCCTGAAACTATTATTTTGCTGTTGCTGAAACCTAGTGTATTGCAGAATAATGCCTGGGTAAATATACACAAGCCTGGAGCGAAAAATGTACAAAATACTTCGTAAACATTGTGGAAATTCTTTAAGCCATATTTCAGATTCAATGCATGCTCTATTGACTACATCTGTGACATGCTGTTGATTACCATAGAAAATAATATCTTCTTGTTTATGATAATAAGCAGAAGTCATGTAGTTACGACTGTGCTTTTTAACTTGAAACTGGTCTGATAGAACACTAAATCTGGATATATACTGTTGTCATAATATACTATTTTCATATATGGCTTCTAATAACTTTGAATATAATGCACAAACAGAATGGATGAAAAATGTGCAACATAAATGTAATGGCACCGCATATTTAAGCAATTAAACACCATTAAATCATCTAATTGCATGAATTCAATGTTTTATGGCACTAAAAATATTTGTGAACAGGTCTCAGTGGTTCATATGTAAAATGCTTACAATGTAGGTTCTGTAAATTTGGTCACACTTTCGTTTAGAGTACAAATCTCACTATAAACTAACTGTTAACTATAATTTGTTGATTATATTTTGTTGCAAGGGAGTTTTTAAATGTAGGTATGGGGTCGGATTAAGGGATCTAAAATATGGTCATGCAGAGTAAGCCATTAATATGTGTCCCAGGACCACAAAACCAGTCATAAGGATCAATTTATTCGAAATTGAGATTTATACATCCTCTGAAAGCTGAATAAATAAGCTTTCCATTGATGTATGGTTTATTAGGAGAATATTTGGCCAAGATACAGCTATTTGAAAAATGAGAGTGCAAAAAAAAATCTAAATATTGAGAAAATCACCTTTAAAGTTGTCCAAATTAGGTTATTAGCAATTCATATTACTAATAAAAAATTATGTTTTAATATATTTACAGTAGGAAATTTACGAAATATCTTCATGGAACATGATCTTTAGTTAAAATCATAATGATTTTTGGCATAAAAGAAAAATCAATTTTTGGCTATTGCTACAAATATACCCCAGCCGCTTGTAAGTACTAATATGCTATGCATGGAAATAAGCAGCTAGTTAATAGTGAGAATTGGTGCCTAAGCTAAAGTGTTACTGTATATTTCAATGTCAAAGCCAATATACAAATATGTAACTGCACAGCCACTGGTTTGTGCAGTAAATAAAAAACTAACCAATGGCTCAGCAGCAGAGCTGCACAATGATGTACATGATGTAGAAGCCCACCAGAGCCCGCCAGAATGAGTGGGGCCATCTGGCTATATAAGTGGGAATTTCGCCATAGGATCTCAGGTAAATTCGACTGAAGTGACGACACTGAATCTTGCAGCGTCATGGCACAGCAAGGAACGCAGTACTCTTTCACGTATCTCAGGGAACAAAGGTTACATAAGTAACCGTGTGCATTCCCTTTCGATACTTCACTCGTACTGTGTCGCTAGACTAACATGAACTGGCCTTGAACATAAAAGGCTCAGAGGGACCAATTTTTGCCCTGCCAAAGATCTCTCTGATACACTTAACCACTTTTATTTAAAACATCCACTAAACTGAATTGAAACTTCTCCAAGATAGCGTGTCTGCTTCTCAGTTCAATATGCCAGGCACATGTGTGGCCCTCAATGAATGCAGGTTGAGATGTGCCAACTCCAAGAGGAGTTTTACCATTTCGGAAAGGTGTTTTGAAGTGAGCCCGCCCTGGTGATTTATATAGGAAACCACGGTCATGCTGTCAGAGCGGACTAGCACGTGGTGTCCATTCAGGTCTAGTAAGACGGTCTGAAGGGATCGACATATTGCCATCATTTCGAGGCAGTTGATGTGTAGCCAGCCTTCTGTATCGGACCAGAAGCCAAAGGTTGGTCTGCCTTCGCACAGAGCTCCCCAACCTGTGTTGCATGCATCTGTGGAGACAACCTTCCTTCTGTGAGTCAAGCCCATATTCACGCCCTGCTTGAACAACTGTGGGTCTTTCCAAGGGGCCAGGGCCGTTACACAGGCCTGGCTCACCCTACCATGAATTGAGCCTGTGTCCCAGGAACTCTAAGTGGCTGAGGAGGAGGTATCTGTGGGATAGTAGCTCTGCCTCTGACTAGGCTAAGATTAGTCAGTCATCGAGGTAATTCAGAATGCGGACTCCCATCTGTCTTAGAGGGGAGAGGGCCACGTCCATGCACTTCGTAAAAGTGCAGGGGACCAGAGACAGTCCGAAATGCAGGACCGTGTACTGATATGCCACTCTCTTGAAGAATTTGCGAGAAGATCTGCTACAGGTTAGTCATCCTGAATGGCCGTTTCATGAGGGCACGGTTCAGGTGTCTGAGATCATGGATGGGCTGGAGGCTGCCATCCTTTTTGGGGATGAGGAAGTAATGGCTGTAGAAGCCTGACTCACTCTGAGCTTGTGGAACCATCTCTACAGCTTCTTTTGCCAGTAAATTCTTCACCTCGGATCGCAAGATGTGAGCGTTCTTGCTCTGCACTGAGGTGGAGACCACACAGTGGAACCGCGGGGTCTTTGAGCGAACTGGAGTGAGTAACCTCATTTTATAATCCCCAGAACCCAGTCTGACACTCCGAGCGGGAGTGCTGTTGAGGCTGTAATGAATGAGGTTGATCAGACATATGCCTGAGGACAAAGGGTCGTAAACATTTCATCCAAAGCTATCATTCCTCATTGGCTCACTCAAGTCCTGAGGGTGTGACATTGTCACCCTTTATAGATCAGTGATCACCAGATCAGAGAAGTTTTGAGATGCAAAAACTCCAGGGAAGATGCAGAGCTAAGAGTCCTCAAGAACCCAACCTAAGCTTGTGTCAGGCTTTCAGCCTAGTCTTTCCACTTCAAGATCCTCTAACTCAAACTGGTTCTTTTTCATCAACCAACTTCAGCAATGATCAACTTAAGCCTTCAGATTGCATCAGGACTCCCTTTCAAACAGACAAGACATGCAAGTATCAAACTTAGTCTTATTAATTGATACAATAAGTATAATTTGCACCTTTTTACAAAGGTGTGTTTGAATTAAGAAACTGATGTTACCTTCAGGCTGTAGATCAGCTGAATATCAAATTGTACCATAGCTTCATGTCTTTATTTCTCTTCTCTTTACTGCTTAAGCTTTAACCCCCTTTCCTATGCCAACTGTATATGTGTGTGTGTGTGTTAGACTAGTGTTTATGTAGTTAATAAAGTCTTACTTGTATTACAGTTGAGGTTGTTCATTGTTTGTTCATAACTGGAGTCCCTAATCATGCAGATTTTTGCTACATGCTATGAGAAGTATTGTACAGTAAGAAAGTTGTTTTCCTTAAACAGGAAAGTAACGTTTTTACAATTATCAGACAGTTGACACTGAGATGTCAAGTAAATACTTACAGTGGATCGAAATATTTATAATTAATCATAACTAGTTATGATTAACTAGCGACTGGTGGACATTGCAGAGCTAGAGAGCTTAGACAGGAAGTGCCACATTGCCTGGGACAACTTCTGTGCAGCTATAAAATGCTCTGCAAATCCCTCGATGGCAGGTCCAAACAACCCCATAGGGGAGACCTTAGAGTCGAGGAAGGGGACCTTGTCAGCCTCCTTAATCTCAGTGAGGTTTAGCCATAAGTGGCACTCCAGCACCACCTAGCTGGCCATTGACCTCCCAATGGCCTGTGTTGTAGCCTTTGTAGCTCACAAAGCCAGGTCTGTACATGGCTTGGAGGAGTTTGTCCTGAAAGACCTGGAGCATGACCATGGAGTGCAGAGCCGAGGCCACCTGCCCGGCGGAGGAATATGCTCGTCTAGTGAGGGCAGACATTGTTCTGCAGGGCTTGGAGGGGTGAGCGACCTTCGCTTTCCATCCAATGGCACTAGGTGGGCAGAGGTGTGCAGCCACTGACTCATCGAGAGGAGGTAGTTTTTTGTAGCCTCTTCCCTCAGCGCCATCCACTGAGGAGAGCGCAGAAAAAGAGGACGCGCGAAGGCGAGCCGAGTAGGGAGTGCACCACAATTTTGTGAGCTCGTTGTGGACCTCTGGGAAAAGCGGGGTGGCTTGTTGACGAGTGGCCTGGCAGCACCCCGGCAGAAACTATTCGTCCAGACGGCTACGAGTGGGCTCCTCCGATGTAGACCACTCCAATCCCAGCTATTCGACCGCTTTAGAGAGGACACGGAAGTTTGGCGAGACTCATGTTCACGTAGTGTGAGCACTCCATCTCATTCAGAACGGTTTCTGTGTGGGGATTGCTCAAACAGGAAATGCACTCTGAGTGGCCGTCGTCAGTGTGCAGTGCAATACTTCATGAGCTGCAATGATGGCGTGGCACCTGAAACAACGGCACTTGCTCTTTTAGATAAGAAAATTTGCTTTCTTAGACTTGCCAGATGGCAGCAGGGGACAAGCTGATATCTGCGCTAACGCTGAAGGTGGCTCGTAGAGCGGGTGTGAACAGCAGACAGGCACAGAGAAAAAGGCAGCTTCTGTCCGCAGCGAGGCATGTCAACGGTATGCACTTCAAGTCCCATAGAACAGAGAAGAGAAGAATGTTGTCACTGAAGGAGAACTGATCTGAGATCCTATGGCGAAATGCCCACTTATATAGCCAGATGGCCCCGCCCATTCTGAACAGCTCTGGAGGGCTTCTACGCCATATGCCGAGCCATTGTTAAATTTTTTATTTACTGCACGAACCAATGGCCATGCAGTTACACTGTGTGATTTTAAAAACTTCAGTCCTCAGAGAAAAAGGAATTTTTCCCCATAAACGTCTAGCGACACAGTATGAGTGAAGTATCGAAAGGAAACTAAAAGGTCCAAACATTTAATAGATACAAACAAAAATGAAAACTTGTTAACCAAAGCACCCAAAAATATTTGGTAATACGTGAACAGTAACCACTAAAACTATGATTTTGCAGCTCATATAACACATTTTTCTAAAGTAGAAGTATGGAAAAATTGGAAAAGTGTGCTTTAACAAAAATACAAGCTTATTATAGTAGTAACTGACATGCTACAGATGCTGTCCATAGAGCTTAACTTTCTTTGAAACCTTAACATTTCTTTTAAAGAGCTTTGTGGTAAAATATGGTGCAGTGGTTACATTTTGTTCTTTGGATCGCTAACTGATTAAAACACTTCTTGTTTTTGTTAATTATAAGTTACTAATGAAAAGTGTAGCTATTAGGGCATATCTGTAGGGTGATCTCCTGACTGCAGCAAACTGTTAGTTCCATTTCATCATTTTAGGCAGGCTTGGTATCAGAAGGCTTAATTGGAAATGAGACACTAAATATCAAATCGGCTTAAAAGTGATGGCTATTATTTCATGTTGATCTGAGCGGATGATATTAGACTCTGTTACGTCATTAGGACTGGCCTTTATGAAGGAACACAAATGTTTGCTTTGTTCCGGGACCGGATAACATTAGTGTGCAAAACTGAAATCAGAGAACACGCTGGCCTTGTTTTGCTGTTCCATAATTCAGACACACATACACACACACTCAAAACACATCCATACAGGAAGTCGTACATATTTCATATACTCTAACTGCCATTCAGAAATAAGTAACATTAAATAGATGCAGCACCAGACATGGGATTTAATAATGCAAATGCCAAGAACAAATCAAACGTAAATCAGTCTTAAACGTTCAACATACTGGAGTGCTAGTTCATTTCAAGATAAGTTTGAGGTGTTATTTTTCCACCTTCTGATCACTACAACTAAATCTCCATTTAAAGAAACAGTTAGAAGTGAATTAACCAACTTGATTTTCCAAATCACCTCCCAATGTCCTTAGCTGATAGTGTCATTTATGCTTAATATCTTCACACATTAAGAGAAAGACTGGTTGTATCCTTCAAAGCCGCCACTCCTGCTCAACAGCCTTCTTAATTTCCTCTTTCGCACTTCTTCTCAAACTTTTAACATTGTGACCCCAGGAAACATTTGCAAACTATAACAATAAAATGAACTTGTAATGAGCAAAATAATTGCACTTCAAACACAGTATGGCTGGTGGAGTTTGCGCGCCCAAGACGGGCCTAATTTATAGATTACATGGCTCATGAGTGCCCAAGTTCAAAACTCAGAGAAATTGGTTGTGAAGTGGGGAAAAAAGGCCGCCTTCACAAACGAGTCTCCAGCATTCTTTAAACTTGTGTAATGGATATGCTGCGGGCATTGGGGCGAATTTACCATGCAAAGAATCTCCATTCTGCACGCAGCCACTTCAAAGGCAGGAGAACCGTGTTTTAGCCAGCCAGTGGGGAAGAAGGAAGGGGGGAAAAAGAAGCTCAGCAATGTGCGTTTGTCTCCCGGAGTGACAGAAATTGGCGGGGGGTGTTTAAAGAAGAGGAGATCGAGCTGATCTGGGACAAAGTTTTTTTCAGTCAACACGGCAGTGTTCCTCAATCTTCAAAAAACGGAGAGAAATAACGGCTGAGGGAATGACAGAGAGAAAGAAAGACCAAGAAAATGAGTGAGGAGGGCATTAAAAGCTCTTTATTTTTCCTGTTTCCTGTGCGAGAGATGTGAAGCAGGAAAATGGTTCCATGTTGCATTATCATATCAAAATCCCCTGAAAATAAATGCATATGTGTCTGTGCCGATTAAATTAATTCAGTTATGGTGCACTAATATTCGTCAGTGTGAGTGAATCCAATTCGATTTCAGATTCTGAAAGTTCTGTTTATATACCCCAAACTTTTCAATCCAATTCATATATTAGTTTAAATATGTATTACATGTATTCCAAACAAGAGTTCACAGTGCCTAGTGGCCACATTCAGACCCAGAGAAAGTTACAACGATAACATCAATGGAGCTGATGTAGGTATAACTGTCATTCTGTAATGACAACTCAGAGAGTTTAGCATGGTAATATACTGTACATGGCAATGTAATTATAGATCTGCTGTGGCAGAGCAAGTACCGAGACTGCCTATACGTCCACAGACATGCTGCTGCATTTAAAACATACATGAATTACCCCCACATATACAACCTACATAAAATTATTAGCAGATCTATATAGGTGGAGCTGGGGAAGTTGGATGGTTTCTGGAAGCGCACTGCAAACTGCGACAGCTAAACTGGCCAAAATGATTAGCAGCAAGCTCATTGGTTGCTGATGGAAAATAAACCAGTCAGCTGTGCTGTGTAGATAACCATGAGATTGTTAGCAGATTAAGTTAGATTAATCAGCCTGTGCCATCTAGAGTTTCATAACAAAACTTGACTGTAATTTTGAAAGGAAACCTGACATACATGTCAGGAGAGGGATTTTTAGCAAATTTTGTTAGTAAATATTAAATCTCCTCCACAATTCTTAAGAACGTAAATAAACATAACACATTCAGGATGTAAAAGAGGTATCTAAACATATGCATCACACCACTTTTTGGATCTGATTGAGAAAATATTTGGATTCAAATGTTTATATATGTAATTGTTTTCCATTGATCTTATTATTTCAGGTCTACACCATCCCTTACAACCCAATTAAAACTGAATTCAGATTGAGTTCAACCAGATCGACTGATTTTACTGGTCAGTATTTTACTACTCTTTTCCAGTTGCAAAGAATGGGGAATAGGCTTTCAAACTAAAAAAAAAAAAAAAGAACCACTGAACAATGTTTAAAATGGTCCACATGACTCAGACATTGTATTTTATGACTTTGGGTAAGGGACAGAACTTACTTAAGTCATTATTTAATGAAAATCTTAACATTCACCCTAGTTTTGAGAGTTCATGACTGAATAAGTAATTCTTCTTGTTCACAAACAAATCATGTTTTTTAGCAAAATCTTTTTTTTATGGATCAGTTGATTTAGTTCACACAACCAGCTGAATGATTCCATCCTAAATCGGACTGATTCAGATCTTACTGACTCAATGATATGGTCACAGTGGCGCTCATTGGAGGGGAACTAAAATTTGGTGTGCTCCAAAGATCATACAGGACTGAAGAAACAATGACAAAATGTTCATTTTTGGCTAAACTATCCCATAATGTGCATTACATACCAAGACAATCTTCAATTTTCCTTGCATTTTCACTTCTTCCCTCACAATTCCCTTCCTCTTCTACGACCCCCTTCTCTTTTTCTCCATCGTTCACTCTCTCAATGTCTTTTTCTGAGTTTATCTGATTGGCGACCAGCCACTGTTTTCATAAAGCACTGTTTTAAGGGGTAGCATATGTACATTAAAAACCACATTTTAACCTCTGTTATCCACATATACATGCATACACACAAACTTACACACATACACACACTTGCAGAACTTGTGAAGGAGTTTGGCGACTGGTTCATGGCAGGTTAGTTTAAACATGTCAGATGGTTTCCCCCTTGTCACTGCCGGTTTATAAACAAATCCTTCTCTCTCTCTTTTGCGTTTTCTCCCTCCGACACAAGCTACATAAACATACCCCACATACCTACTGAACATTAAAGTCAAATTTTAAGAAAAAATACTGATTAAGTACATTGACTTCTACTGGTGGGATTTGCAACATCAAACTGAGTAAAATTACTCCTTAATCTCACATTTATATCATTTTTTTTCCCACCACGACAGAATAAATAACTTCCGGATACACACTGACCCATTCCTTCATGCTTGCTTGACTGGACTGTAACTGTATCTCTGTCTCTCTCTCTCTCTCTCTCTCTCTCTCTCTCTCTCTCTACAGCAGCGGCGGCAGCCTACACAAACCATTAGTCTTCCCATCGGTTTCGGCTAATTTGTCTCTGGCTGCTGCGTGATTCCAGCTCCATTGTGTCCAATTAAAATTCCTGCATATGTTTTCCCTCAAAATTAGGTTACTTGTGCAAATTTACACTAATTTACTTACCTCAAGGAGCTCAACATTCAAAAGTGCTGTTTGTTTAACATGCAACTTGAACCCGACTGTTAACCCATATCCACACACACGCACACACACACACAGAGACAATCCCTGGACAACAGTTCACAGATCGGACACTTCAGTCTGTTATGGTATGTTTTAAAACCACTGAACAACTTTATCTAACAACTGAGGTTTGATGGCGGTCGATTACAGTGAGATGTGGGTTTTGATTAGCAGTTTTGAGTCTTTACGGTTTTCCTGATGTTTGAGGGTTTCATGACAGTCGAAAAAGAAGCTTGCACACTTGAGGGATATGTAAATCTGTTAGTCCGAACATGATGTGGGAATTTGAAGAGTTTATGCTGATAAATGGGGAATGCTGCGGGCTTGCCGTTGTAGACCTTTACCTCTTTGATTACAGGTTAAGTGGCTCTAGATATCATCACATGCTTGTTTAAAACTGTTGCTGCTGATATCATCTTAATGTCATCCAACTGAAGATGCCATTAAGCAAATTATCTCTAACACAGGCGTTTTCAAAATTTTTGATGCCACAAAGCCCCAAATGTAAGGATTCCTTTTTGAGGAACCAAAAAACCTAGCTTTATTATAAAAAGACAGAAAAATATTTCTATTATTTTGTTTATTACCTCCATTAGACAAAACATACTAAATATAGCTGTCAATAGAATAAAAGTATTGTGATGTACACTAATGCTCACAAATTTGGAATAATTAAAGGAATACTGGTGATACAAGTACTGATTACAGGAAACATCAGTTTCTTGCACAGATCAATCATTTCGCTTCATAAGAACCTCAATATATCGTCAGGAGCCACAAGTATTAATTTTATGCTGCCTGTATATGCTTTTTTGACTCTTAAGTGATGGTAGCCATTGACTTGCATTTTATCAATCATTAATGGCCTTGGTTTCAGATAAACATGTTCTTTACTGTTCTACTGAAAAAGTCACCCCCGTCTTGGATGGAAGGGTGAGAAATTAATAGCAAATTTTTATGTTTGGGTGAACTATCCCTTTTCTAAGTGTTTAAAATAAGTTTCTCATGCTCACCAAGGTTGCATTTATTTGATCAAAAATACAGTAAAAACAGGAATGCTGTGAAATATTAATACAAATTAAATTTTGAATGTATTTTAAAATGCATGATTTTTTTTTTTCAACAGCCATTATATTAGTCTTCTGTGTCACTTCATTCATGATATTTCATCATAATTATTCCAAATGTTTGACCGGTAGTGTATCTTATGTTTTCCAAACAGTCTTTAGAAATAAAATGGTAAATGTCAAATTCAGTACATTTTAACTCTCTATATAGTATTTATAACATTCCTTACACACACACTCACAGAAGCTACTACTAAGTTCATCATTTAGTTGAGGTGTCAGCAGAGTTCACACACACACACACACACACACACACACACACACACACACACACACACACACAAACACACACACACATACACACATAAACTCTTTCCACCGGTCCTTGGAGAGCGCATAACCAGGATATTTTAGAGGCATTTCATAACTGCAGAATTGTGGCAGTACAGCAGGTACTTTGACAGACGTCAGGCATTCACCCACATGCCACATGTTTTCTCACGTGAGTACTTTCACAGCTTCATAGGTGTCTCCATCTAGGCGACACTACGTCAAGGGCTCCCAGCTCATCAATCACATCTAAGATAATAGTGTCACTTTAGAATGTGCGACATTACCGTATTGTTGGTTTCACACATTTTCAGTTTATCTCATAGTGCTGCTAACACACTGATGAAGTTGAAGCATTTACAGTAAAAAGACGAGGAACAGTATTCATGACAATTAACTTTTAAATTATTTAATTTATATTAATATTTCAACTGCCCTATATTTAATGCATATTAACACCCCTTTAACCTTTAACTTAACCATAGTAAAAATGCTTCCCTGTTATGAATGTCTTTATTTCCCACCTTCTTGTAAATCATTGAGCTTCTGCTCTCTGAGTAATAAGTGACCTCAGTTTCCTTTTCCCAGCTCATGCGGTCTGAGCTGCACACACAGAATGTGTTGTGTCTGGAGCCGTTAGAGCTAACGGAGGGGTCAGAGCTCAAATTAGGGTCCACTAGATTCCCACCGTCATCGCTTTTGCACCAGTCTTATTCCAGAGTTCAACGGGAAGTGAAATAAAATGGGACATAAAGGGAGGAATTGCTTTGTGCACCTTCTTTTCTTTTGTCTCAGTGTCCCCCTTAATTGTGACAAAAACAGTGCAATGCAAGGTCTTGATCTGCTTAATGCACTTATAAAATAGCAGCAAACCGCAGTATGATACAGTTTAATAGATTACTAAATTTATTATTGATATTATTTGTAATATTCAATATTAATATAAAATGAATTATTCAACAATTATTCTACCAAGTATAAAATTTACAATATAACACTATAGTAATTCATAATATATGGAAGCTTGCACATTTTTTATCTCACAATTCTGACTTTTTTGTTTCTCAAAATTTGGACCTTTCTTCTCAGAATTATGAGTTCTTGCAGCCGAAAGTACATTAACATTTTGCTATTTTTTGCAGTTTAGGCTTAGAATTGCGATTTATGAATTGAACTCAGAATTGCAGGAAATCAAGTCAGAATTATCAAAAAGCCTATAAAATCACAACTGTGGGAAATAAAGTTGCAATTATGAGGAAAAAAAAAATCTGGATTTTGAGATAAGGTTTATATCTCGCAATTCAGATATTTTTCTCAGAATTGTGAGAAAGTGCCTACTGTATATACTCACAATTACAAGATATAAACTCACAAATGTGAGATCTAAACTTGCAAAAAAAAAAAGTTAAACAAGTCACAATTACCATTATTTATTTATTATTTATTTATTTTGTCCTTTGGTGCCGTAAACAGGCTTCCATATAAACAAGCATGCTGCTTATCGTCAATCAATCAAAAAAAAAAAAAAAAGCTTTCGCCCAAGAAAAGTGACAAAACATTTTGTTGGCCGCCTGATTTCATGCTGTGTTGCTCCACCCACTGTGAAATCTAATTGGCCCAAAATCACATTATATAACTCAATATTAAACTCTGCTAAATGTCAGTTTCTCAATATAAACTTCTTGTTTCCATGTTAGTGGTTGTGTGTGTGTGTGTGTGTGTGTGTGTGTGTGTGTGTGTGTGTGTGTGTGTGTGTGTGTGTGTGTGTGTGTGTGTGTGTGTGTGTGTGTGTGTGTGTGGTGAGGCAGATCTCCTTCACTCAAGGGGAACATGGCCATGGCAAATTAGCAGCACGGCTCCTTCAATAGGCTCTCCTGTTACTGAACATGCATAACCAGCCCAATTCCCTCCCCAGGCATAGAGAAAAAAGCAGAGAGAGAGAGAGAGACGGGCAGGTATGGCATAGATGGAGAGAGGGAGGAGAAAGGGAGAAATGACTGTGTAATGTAATCCGTTTAGTCCGCTCAGTCGTTTGCATTCCCTTCGGTTGTAAAACCACAATAACATAAATAAGTCTACCACCACTGGATCACAGTAATAACCACAACTATAGCCAGATTATACGTGTGTCAAGCCACCGCTGCTACTGGCTAATGTTGTTATTCTGAAAATGTAATAACAATGTCACATAAATGAAAACTTTTAAACTGGCTACATTAGCTGGTTAAAAGTAGCGTTACATTGGACAGATAATAAACTGAAATTGTTGCCCGAAGAGATGAAATTTAGGTCAGAAATATATTCTGGCAAATGCACTGCAAGCATGCGGTCCTGCTGTTGTATTTTATTCTCAGTTTTAAATGCATGCTTACATTACTGTGGCGGTAACAAACCTCAAAAAGAAACAACAGAGTTAACTTCAAATGTTTCTGCTATGAAATTGGTTGTTATTATTCATTTCGCTACAGTGAATATAAACATGTAAGAAGTTTCTTCAACTTCAGGCACTTTTATGTCCCTGATTTTTTATGCAAGTAAGTTAGTAAGTGAATAAATAAATACATTTATTGTTGAGAAACATTCAACAAAATTATTAATGTAAGAATTAATGTTTTATTTTTTTTCAAATGTTTTTGTTATTTTTGTTCATGGATCATGGTCACATATTTTGTCATTTACTTTTGCTATGTTTTAAATGCTTGAAAATTCATGATAAATTTGAATTATTACATATCGAAAATTATGATAATCCAAACAAAGAGTAAAACAAAAAGGTAAATAAACTGTAAAAAATAATTATAAATATTACTGTGTACAGTTAAATATTACATGGAAAGATTATATATTAAGCTGATATATAGTAAATTGTTATATTAAATTAAATTCATTTTTTTAATGCCTTTAATAAAGTAATAATAGCAAGCTTTAAGGCAAACTGTAATTCCAGGCAAAGTCTAGGCAAACTGTATTTTTTGTCAAATTGTGCAAAAAGAGAAACAGAAAATACATTTCTGTAGATGACAAAAAAAAAAAAAAACTTTAAAATTTAGGAGTTCTATCACATGACATACAGAAAATACATTTCTGTAGATGACTCTGTGTTGGGAATTTTCATTATTTTCATATTTAATATATTGAATGAAGCACACTTTCATCACTAAACGCTAATTTTCTAATAGTACACAGGGCCAAAAGTGGTTATAGTTGAAAAAACACCCGCTTGCATTATGGATACTAGAAGAGTCTCTTTTTATGGGGCCCAAGGTTGATGATTGAAGCAGACTGAAACTCATTACACTCATTTAAAATCTCCTCAAGCTTCACTTGTCAATCTTCTGAATCTGAATGAAAGTGACACTTCTTTTCTGCAGAAAACAGAATGGCTAATAATAAGGGAAAACATCCAGAACTCAATAAACGGATTCATAAAACAGTGCGAGAGGTCGTGAGACTGACAAAAAGACTGCGGTCCATCAGACAGTTTTTCAGACAGCTTAAATAAAGAGTCTGACAGCACTCTTTCCCTTTCATTCAATATTTAAGTATTTTTATACCCTGGGTTCTGGGTCTTCCCTGCAGAGAGATAAAATGGAGCAGGAAAAGCCACAATGACAGTCATTGTTGGGGCTTTTGTCATCCATCCTCTGAATCTGTCTTTCCAGAACTGAGAGAGTTGTACAACTGCAGGGTCACAGGTCAGTCGGAGGGATGAAATGTGTGCGTGTGTAAATACACAGGCACATGTGGGTAACGGGGTGTTCGTATCGACATTGTACCTCACTGGGACGTCAACCATCATTTGCATAATTACTTCCCTCACACACATGAGCACAAACTCACACACAGAGCAACGAGGACACACGAGTCGGGGGAGATACGCAAACAAAACCCAGAGTGATGAGAGAACAATGGTGGCCTTGAAGGGTCATTTGCTTCTCTTTGGATATATTTTCGCCCAATTGTCATTTCTGACAAAGGAACGCCAGGAGTTTGATGCACATGTGCAAATTACATTTTATCGTAGGAACTTAAAAAAAATAATAATAATAATAATTCATAACTGCACACCAGAAGGAACCTTAAACATGATCACAGTTAGTTTATGAACAAGACTCTCATGTGACAGACTAACTGCAGTATTTGTTATGACTGTGGTTAAACTATTACATGTGGGTTATATGTGGGCCAGATGGAATATGAACACTCTTTTTCCACATTTTCTGTGCTGACTGTGGGGGAAACTCTGCAGAATTTTGGGGATTTTAATGTGGTGAATGTTTCAAAAGGATGTTAGAGTACTATAACTTGCCTGAAGGCATAATCAAATTTTCCAAAACGTCTAATACATGTATGCATAGTTTTTTTTTGGTTTTATTGTTTGTTTGTTTTTTTTTTTTGGGCAGGGAGGGTTCCTGATACCCAGTTCCGCCCAGGAAGGACCCCAGATCCTCAAGTATGCCCAGGGAGAGCTCCAGCCCCAGTGTCGGCTCCAGCCCCAGAGCTCACTCCAGTGTCGGCTCCACCCCCAGAGCTCGCTCCAGTGTCAGCTCCAGCCCCAGAGCTCAGTCCAGTGTCGGCTCCAGCCCCAGAGATCGCTCCTGCGTCGGCTCCAGCCCCAGACCACACTCCACTCCAGCCCCACAACCCCCACCACTCTCAACTCCAACCTCAAACCCCACACCACACTCCAATCTCCTCTCCAGCCCCAGAGCTCGCTCCAGTGTCGGCTCCAGCCCCAGAGCTCGCTCCAGTGTTGGCTCCAGCCCCAGAGCTCGCTCCAGTGTCGGCTCCAGCCCCAGAGCTCGCTCCAGTGTCGGCTCCATCCCCGTGTAGCCCCCACCACCATAGCCCCCACCACCATAGCCCCCTCCAGTGTCGGCGCCATCCCCAGAGCTCGCTCCAGTGTCGGCTCCAGCCCCAGAGCTCACTCCAGTGTCGGCTCCAGCCCCAGAGCTCACTCCAGCGTCGGCTCCAGCCCCAGAGCTCACTCCAGTGTTGGCTCCAGCCCCAGAGCGCCCATCAAGATATCTAGTTTTCCACAAGAAAATACAAGGGTCTGCCATGGCCTCCTGTGTCCCCGGGTCTGCCATGGCCCCCTGATCAGCCCTGGAGGCTCTTCTTGCCTCCCCCCGTCCCAGTCCTGCACCAGCCTCCAGGCTGCCCTTTCCCTCATCGCCGATGGTATTGTTACGGCGCGGGACGCACCGTCCGGGAGGGGAGCGATCTGTCACGTGTATGTTCCATGTTTTGAGTTCCTGTATGCCCATATTTGGTTAGTTGCCTGTTCCTGTGCTTATCATGTTGACTTAGTTCTATTAGTCCCAGGTGTTTCATATGTTCATTGTTTCATTAGTTCCAGGTGTTCCTCGTCTTCCCCTCATCAAGTCATGTGTTTAAATAGTGTTCCCTATCCAAGTTTCTTGGTCTACTGTTAAACGCAATCCTGTGTTTGTCTCCCTTGGTATTCCTCAGGGTCTCCTCTTCTCTCCCTCGTGCACCATGACACACGTTTAATGAAAGGTTGATTCTTGTTAAAGCAACAAAATTATGCATCCAAGAACAGTAATGACTGATTTTCTCTTTTGCAATGATTTATCATTAAAGACAGACAGCAGCTGGTAAATGCGGTCACTTTAATGAACAAATCCATTATAATGCTCCACTTCTGATTTATTTCTCAACAATTTATGTTCACTTGAGACATAAATGACTGTCTTTGATTATTTTCACCAAGATATCATATATTTTAATGTGATCTTGTATGCATTTGTCCGCTCAAGTGACAAAAGAAGCGAAAGTGAACACGCTCTGCCAAGTTTGGCGACAGTCAGAAATTTTATTCTCAGAAGAAGAATATTAAGTTTAAATAGTATAACAGTGTGTTGGCTTTCTCGAGCCAGCATAATGATAAGACAGAATGACAGAACAACCAACAAATAATTCTACATTTTGCCCAAACCTGCAGACACAATAATACTGAAGGATATTAATGAGAGATAGTTTGGACCTGAGGTGATAAAATATGAATTATTGCAAGCTCAGCAATAGCATTTTCAAATGAAATTCTTAAAAACAAATTAATAATAAAAGGTATACTTTTGCAATTTTACATCACATTTGTCTTTATTTCCTCAAAATGACCAACCTGCAGAATTCTCCAGAAAGCTCTGCAGATTTCCAAGAAGTTCTCTACAAGGTGAGACACTTCCTATAGTATATACTCAGCAGTTTTCAAATGAAGAGAGAAAGATGAGTTTGCCTGCCATACAAGACTGAGTGCATAGCAACACAGACGTCCCATCTGAGAGAGTTTATATTATCAGTGATACACATGGCGTCTGAAGATCTTTCTCTCTGGTTGATGACAGTCCTATCAGATGGAGATGGGACCATACAGCAGGTGTGGCTGGGCAGGGTTGGGTGGAGGTGGCTTGGGGGTGGCGGGGGGTTTGTGGGTGGATGACGGATGATGTTGATAGGGCGAGAGAGGTGCGAGATGGGCTGTGTTATCAGCTAAGCAGGCGGCAGGCCTGTCTGTGTGATGTGTGTGCTGTCGCTCCATACTTTATAGCTCTTTTCCTGTCTGTCCTCCATCTCTGGAATACCACTCATGTGTCTGAAATGGGATTTGTCCCCCCTTCTTTGTTTCTTTTGCCCTCCTCTTTTCTTTTGTCATCATCTTTCTTTTGGTTCTCACCCACTTGCATACTCTTTGCAGCATCAAGAAAATAAGTCAAATGGAATTTATCCATAGTGGTACAAACTCTGTAGTTTCACTGCAAACCACCCTACATGAGAAACTTCTGGACGACTTTCAGGAGGATCCATATTTGAACTGGGCTCTGAGGGCCTTGCTGGAGTTCGATTACCTCAGAGCAAATTCAATAAGTCTCAAAATTTATCGACCTCTCAGGGCAGACAGTAAAGATTAGACTGTGAAAATGAACCTACAAACAAACTGAACAGGCAGAACTGGTGCCCTTGGAGATTTACATGTCAAATGCCCACATTTTGTAACGGCAAGGGGAGTTAAGTGGTTTATTATGAAATGGTTCGTCTTGGCTCTAAATGCTGATTGGACAAGCCGTGTCTGAAACATTACTCCCACATATGCACATTCAATATTAAAACCATAAGCTGCTAAAAATATAAAGACCGTTACATTGTTTGGCAATGCATTTTTATCCAGATTTATTAACCACACACTAACTATACAAAAGTTTGCCACTGGTAAAATTTGTATGTTTTTGAGAGAATTATTTTATGCTTGCCTGTGTTTGATTAAAAATACAATTAAAAACAGTCATATTGTGAAATATTATTACAATTTATTCCTGTGAAGACAAGTCTTCAGTGTCACATGAACCTTCAAAAATCATTATAATATGCTAAATTCGTCCACGGTTATTATTGGTACTCAATTATTAATATAAATATTTGGCAATTCTTATTACTGTCAATGTTGAAAACAGTTTTTGCTGCTTAAAATTTATGTGGAAACCATGATACTTTTTTTCAGTATTCCCTGCTGAATATAAAGTTCAAAAGAACAGCAATTGTTTGAAATAGAAATATTTTGTGAAAATTTAAAAGTTTTCTTCTGATATATTGCATGGATCCTTGTTGATTATTAATTATTATATATCTATATGCAATCCTATAGTCCTTTTAATAATTTTAGACAATACTCTTTTGTTGTCAAATGAAATGTGTCTCATGAGAGTCATCTTAGAGTCCTTGTGCATTGCTCTAGTGTTTTTTTTTTTTTTTACACGGGTTAAAATATACAAAATCCAATAGGGATTTAAAAAGATTATCCTTTAAAAAAAAAAAAAAAAAAATTAAAAATCTAAATAAAATCAGATAAAATTTGGTTTATCTGAAACAAAGCAAAAAAATGCATTAGAATTATGTTTCACATTTCCACAAAATTTTACATTTTGTAAAGAAGAACTTTGCTCAGTTAAGTATGTCAGATTGATTCATAGTTTGTTAGCTTCTACTGTATGTCACATTGACTTCTGAATAAATGAGCTTTCATTCTTTCTTCCACAGGAAGGTTAAACCTGCCTTTCACTTCTATATTATTGTAACAATTGATTTGGCCTCCTGAAATGTCGTAAAGTTGATCGATATCCTGTCTTCGTGAAGAATGTTGTGTGTGTGGTGGATATAACCTGTCTATGAGTAGAATGTCTTAAATGGAAGTGTGTGAGTGTAAGTTTATGATGAATGTAAGTAATGGACAGTGACAGAGTTGCAGTTATGGCTTCTCTCATTTTATCGTTCCCTCCTCTCTCGTCCTTCTTTCTCCTTTCTTCCTGACAGAGACACATGACACGGAGTCACGCAGCTTTAATGGCCACGTTCGGTCATAGGAAGTGAAGGTGACACATTGCCTGTGTGTCTGTATGTGGTGTTTGTGTGTTATTGAGAGCCACGTGTTATCTATTATACCATGCCCACCTTCGATAACTTCCCAGAATTCCTCCTGCTAGCCATCAACCTCATCCTGCTCTCGTGTGGTCTGTGAGTCATCGGTGGCAGCTCGCTCAACATCTCTCTTCCTTCCAGTACAATTAATGCCTTCCCATGATTCCATTTCACTGGTTATTCTGCCAAATGAAGGGCATTGAAACAACTGCATCTCCATCTTTACTGCACTGCCCTCTCTTTCTCTCTCTCTTCTCCTCACCTCTTTCCTCTGTCATCTCCGCCTATCAATCAAAAATGTATTAAGTCCAAAGTGGGGCGATCAAAGGCAGAATTCCTCCGAGGAGGTAAGATAAGGCCTATCTCATTAATAAGTGCTTTAGCATCAGAGAAGACCTCTGCCTCCCTCCCCACCCTTGCCTTTGATATCTAATTATACCACCCTCACACACACACACACACCCCTCCCATTTCCTCTCTATCAGCCATAGAACATGCTACGGCGATGTACCTACACACAGACTGTGCTTGAACATAAGGATGACACTGTTTAAAAGGCAGACTGCAAAACAAATGCTACATTTTTACATTTGCTAAAGAAAACGTGGCAAAACTTTAGAATAAGGATCAATTCTCACTATTAACCTTGCTTATTAGCATGCCTGTTATTAAAGGGATACTCCACCCCAAAATGAAAATTTGTCATTAACCACTTAGCCCCATGTCGTTCCAAACCCGTTAAAGCTTCGTTCATCTTCGGAACACAATTTAAGATATTTTGGATGAAAACCGACAGTCCCATTAACTTCCAATTAAATCACACATAAAATACACAGAAAAGTACCAAAAAACAACAAAAGACATCGTCAGAATACTCCATCTGCCATCAGTGACTCAACCATAATGTTATGAAGCAACAAGAATACTTTTTTATGAGAAGAAAACAAAAATTCCTACTTAATTCAAAAATTTGTCTCCTTTGTGTCTCTCCGCATCACCATAGCACCATTTTGGAGAATAAGAGGTGAACACTAGCAGCGTACGCTCTTCTGTGTCAGCCGCGCTGCACAGATGCACTGTTTTCATTCAAATCAAAGCGTAAATATGCGTAGACATATCCTTCTGTTGTAGCTGACACAGGATAGCGTACACAGTTTGCGTTCAGCGGATATTCCCCGAAATGGCGCTACAGTGATGCGGAGAGTCCGCAAGTCTGTTTATCATGCATGCATTGACCATGCACTTTGATCTTTTAAACTTTGCAGGCCTTTATTATTCACAAACAGCTATGTTACACACAACATAAAAAGTAATATTTGAAAACGCATAATACGGGCACTTTGAGTGTTGGAAAACATTACATTCAGTTCACACTAAGGTATACTGTTTTAGAGTATAATGGTTCTATAATAAGTACTTTTTGGCTTAAGTCAAACGAGCCCATGAATTTGCCTCTATGATATTCAGATTTTTTTTTTTCTGTCTGCAAGGTCAAAATCATGACCTTCAGTCATGACCAGTCAAGTCTAAATAAACAGAATATTAATAGTCCAACAAGCTGCATGATTTGGGGTACGATTTATGTTTGTAGCAAAAATGGTCATGTTGGTTATGAATATGATATTTAAAAATAAACACCACAAAAAGTAAAAAAAGTAAACATCTTTTGGTCTTTTCAAATGAGCTTGTTAGTAACTACGGAGAAAAGCCTGATTTAGGACACAAAATAAATAAATGAATGGGCGTCTGCATTAGTCTTCAAGTTTAAACTGATGATGTTATTACAGCTTAAACATTCTTTCAGGCAGATAATCGCTGTTAAATATCTGAATAGGTAACATGCTGTGGGCTTGAGCAGGTATTGAATGAATCCATGCTGAACAAACAAAGCCTTTTGAGAAAAGGCAGTGGATCAGATGCTACAGGAATATTTCAGGATAAACACAACATAAGCTTCACATCACGTGACTGAAAAAAAGTACAATTTAGACAACTTTACAACTCAACTAACAAACATTTTTATTGATAAACGCATGAAAAATCATAGTGTATATCATAATTATTATTCTGTTGTCTTTGAAATATGTTTCATTCTTGAATGCACAGACAAGCATTTATTTTAAACTAAATTATACTTGTGTTGTATGTCATGCATTTAAACATTTTTGTAATTACATATTTGTAATGATGAAGTTGCAGTTTAAAAACATTAACTTTAAATGTAATATCAAATAGCATGATAGTTAATAAACTACACGGACTTTATGTTAGTCAGTACATCAACATAAGTATACTTCTTTGAAGTTACATTATAAAAGTACATTTTTAAGTGTTAAATATGAAGTTTAAAAAAGTTTATTTATTTATTTATTCATTTATTTATTTATTTTTTGCAAAAATGCATTTATTTATTTTGTTATTTATTGACTACCACAGCTGCCAGTATTGTTTTGTAAAAAGATCAGGATTTATTTATTTATTTATTCATTCATTCATTTATTCATTCAAGAATAACAAAAATGACTATTTACAAAAGTACTGTTTACACCAGAAATGGATAACCAGAAGTTCATACTAGAATAGTCTTACTGTTAATAAGACATTTCAGAAGATTTTACAGCTCAAAATGCATACTTTTTTGTATGTAGGAAATGTGTTTGTAAAAATCTGAGTTTCACTTACTATTTTACACACTCCTGAATGCCTTGCACTACAGACTTCAGTTGGAGCTACATTATTGTCAATGCAGTTTCTGTTCATATTTCTGCAAACTGAAGGACTGAAATTATTTTAAATATTCTTATAATGGAGGCAAGATTTAGCTCTGAGAAGATACAGTATACAACACGGCTCAGAGAAGCAAAAAGAGGTGAGGAGGAAAAGACTGAGAAATGGAAAAAAGAAAACCGAAGGAATGAAATGGAGTGAGACGGACAGAGGAGAAATCAGAGAAAGGGAAATAGTAGGGAAAGAAAGTGTTCTTTTTTCTTTTTCCCTTCTCTCTCGCTCGCTCCTTAGTTTTCTGTAAAAGAAGCTGTGAGAGATAAGACTAAAAGGACAGTCAGTCTGTTCTGAACAATCCTTTCCCTGTCCCTCTCCCTCTTTCTCTCTCTCCCTCTTTCCCGGTCTCATCCCCCCACTCCGCTACTGTTCCTTCTGCTTAATGGCCCCCACTCAGATTTCCATTGATGCCTGTGCTGATAGACCCTCTCTCCTGATAGACCCTGTTCTCCTCAGGTCTGCGCTCCTGTTTCAGGCCATGCTACTTCACTCTTGACCGTCCATCCACAGAAACACACGTCCCAAAGCATGCTAAGAAACATAAATCATTTACCTCACACTTCAGTATTTCATTGGTTAACGCCATGCAAATATTGTTTGAAGTAATACTGTAATACTAGTATAAGGATGTGGAGAAAAATATATAAAAAGCTAATCAGAAAAATTCAACGCCCCTGACAGTCACAAAATAGAATAATAATATTAAGTATGGGACATGCAAAAAGTTGTGTGATGTGAAAAATACCAGGTTTTCTGTGCTTGTTTGTAGGGCTGCACAATTTGGCAGAAATTATCTAACAAAAAAAAAAAAAATTAAGTAACATACAAACAAAAAGTTGGCACATTTTGCATTCCCAAATCAAACTCAGAGCAGATGCATATATAAAGCATTTATCATGAGCTGCTCACATTGAAATGAACACAGTGCCATGCTGCTCTTAAACACACAACGCAAATTTATTAATGAAATCAAAACATTTGCAATTTGATAATCACACTTATTTTGATTTATTGTGCAGCCCTAATAATTCTTATTAAAACAGTGTCAATTTTTTTATTTAATTTTGTTACAACAATTTAAATAAAGTAACAATAACTGTAACGATAATGGTATTTAAAAAAAAAAAAAGGGCTATCATGTTAAATACTTTTGTAAGTGCTTGATTTTGGGGTGTGGTGGAGGGTCACAAACATAAATTGTGTAAAATCTGCAAAAAAAGTAAAATTGTACTTGTGTTGTGTTGTGTTGTGTTGTGTTGTGAGCCTATTAAGTGCATAGAAAGTTGCTGTGATTTACTGTTTACTACCTGTACTATAGTAAATCAGTCTGACTCATAAACACAGTAAATCCATGAACACAAACAAACCCATACACACACGCAGACTTCCACACAATTAACAGAATCAACCAACCTGGAGCAGGGTAAAATGTTCTCCTTCAGTCGAAATATTACTAATCGCTATTACTAAGGGCTCTTCTTAGAGCAAACAGACAGAGGATTTAGCAGAACAAAACAGAGCAAAACACACCCCATGCGGCACACAAAGACTCAAAGGCAACTTTAAATAAGGCCTTCATCTCCACTCCCCTTGTTATGAAGACGCGCATGTTGAAAGGGTACGAAAACAGCCATTAAACGCGCGAAAAATTGCACGTCAAAAACTCAGGTCACAATGTTTACAAAGAGAGGAAAATTTAATCCAATCACAGAGTCTTCTCTCCGCTTCCTTCTGCTCTTTTCATGAGCTTAGGACACAAATTAAAAACGAAAACAGCACAACTAATTAATTTACTGATCATGAAAAAAAAATGGTCTACTTTGTATTTTAAAGAACAGAAACTGCATGCAAAAAGATATAAAGAGGAACAACAGACAGAGGAAAAGCAATGAGGATTGGTCTTGCTATGTATATGTTGTTTAATTAGCATATTTAAAGGAGAAAAAATCTACACTCAAAACAAATGCTAAACATTTAAATGGGGCAGAAAATCTCCTGTCAGTGAGTAAAGAGGCTGTTTTGTTATTGGCAAAACATAAAATCCAAGTGTCAAACCACTGAAACGGCAAAATACACATCCCTCAAGAATAAAACATATGTTGCAATGAGCGCACAGCACCTCAATGCCGGTTTCCAGACAAACTTCCATATGGAATTTATGGAAAAAAGGATTCACATTCATATGAAATTTAGCATTTCGCATACACAAACCTTAACCTCTTTCTTCCTCTGCATCTCTGTTTCTCTCTGACTGTGTGACCTGTAGTTGTTCTGCCGCCTGAGGGCTGGAATAACTGTCTGGTGCCAGGCTTCTACACCCAGGGGCTTGTGGGAGATGAGGCAGGGGTCGGGAAAAGGGTGGCGTGTGTTGAGTGTGTGCGCTTGTGTGCGTTCCTCTTGTCCCCTTTACCTGACCTCGATCATGGGATCTCAAACCAGCTACGGCCAGCGCAAAAATCAGTAGTCAGACGCAGAGGAAAAAGCAACCCAGTCTGACCTATATGGAGCAGCGTTCCCAGAATCCTCTTTGTGATTTCATGTCATCCTCTCTTGGCTCACTATTATTGACTGCTACTGACAAACAGTAATGCTCTTCAAAACATATTTTCATAATCATGTAAGTGTCACTTTTCATCGCCGTCTCCAGCAATAATCACCCTCCTCCATGTGGACACAAGGGCTGCTGCTGAGCGTGTTGCCCCAGGGCAGGGCTCTCTCTCTGGGCACGAGGGGGCCGACTCCTTGGGTGGTTTGGCCTGGATGAAGGCTCTTGTGCTCAATGACGGGTCTGGTTGTGATTTCGTGTCTGAATGTTCACTCTGGCTGTCTGCTTTTTCCCAGGGATCCTGGGTGAGATGGAGGTCAGTGAGGTTCCAGTCAGTGTGTTTTGGGGACTGTGTGTGTGGGGGGGGGGGAGCATTTCTAAAGCAGCGAGGGCTGAGCTCCCCTACCCTTTCTGAACAAGCAAAAGCAAACAAACAGTCTTATCCTCTTATCCTGTTGGCCAGACACGCGGTTTCAAATCTGAACAACCTCTCTTCCTACACGCCACCTAAAACAGGAAGTGACACACTTAAAATGGTACTATTGGCCCGGGATTGATATGACCCGGGAACATACAGGTCAGAGAAAAACGGCCCTCAAAGCCACTCTGCATAACGATTATGCTCACTTTTTTTAGCTTTCCTTGCTCTCACACGTTTGTCTAATCTCTGACAGGAAACGTTTGGGGGGCATTTCTAACAAGTTCAGGGTTTTGGGTCAGTGTTGATTTGGGATCCTTGTGGATTTGCCCCTTTCATAAATGTCTTCCACAATCTAAATTTGCCAAAGGGCCGGCAAATTCATCAAGCACAAATAATTAGTTCTTGTATTCGGTTTGTTTTATGCAATCACTCCTTGTGGTCAGGTGACCGGGCAGAACGTGGAGAATGAACCAAAAGGTCATGGCCGGGTCATCATAACCCATCAAAAGTGAAACAGATGGGAGAGCTGTGCGCCGTTCAAAAACTTTACCTTATTTTCTCTCCTTCAGAGCGGGGATTATGCTGGTTTTAGCTGGAGTGTATGTCCTGTTTTCTTTGTGGAAGCAAGCTCGTCTTACTGCCGCAGTGTGTATGATAGTGGACGGCCCCCCAGTGCAAACAGCCTAACCTTTAAATACCTTAAAAACCTTTAAATAAAGGCAAATCCCACTTCAGACCTCTGCAAAATCGATAAATCATGGGTCAGTGACAACAAAGGGTGTGTAAAAAACTTGAGTTGAATGCAAACCAAGTTTTAAGAAATGTGCTCTTTGTATTCATGTTCGTATATATTTTTAAATACACTGTTTTCACCATATATCTTGATTTAATGACTGAAAAATGTCAAATGTCATCTTTAATATATGCAAATGTATAAATTTTAATATTTAAAGTTGTACATATAATTATATTATCTAATGCACAGTGTTCTAAGGAGTTTTTAAATATTAAACATAAGATTTTTAAAATGCATTTGTTTTTTGTTTTTTCTGGTATATTGGTTATGCTGATTATGGGATATACTTGGGGATATATATTTTTTAGTTTCTTCTTATTTTATGTGATCAAGACCTTTGTTACACTACCTTGACGTGCACTCCTGTTCAGACGTTTTGGTGTTGGTATGATTTTGTAATGTTTAAAAATCATATATCCTAAATATAATTTTTTATCAATTTAATGCATACTTGCTAACTAAAGGAATTCATTTGTGCAGTATATACATTTATACATGAAGTGTATTCAAGTCATTGTATGCATAAGACATATTTATTTTTCCTAATAATTGACTAGGTCTAGAGTGAATTATGAATTATAATGGACAAATAAAATTCATGTCATTTCTCTTACACACAGTTTTAAACACAGTTAAAAACAGAGGCTACATTAAAGAAAGCCTCGCTTTTAATTGCCATACATTGCAAAAAAAAAAAAAAATATATATATATATATATATAATAAAAAATAACAAATGTTGATTCAGTTTGAGTTTGAGGATGAATTTGAAATAACAACCTTTTTTAATCTGCTCCGTCTGAGCAAATCAAAGGAGCGGCAACCAGCACACTCCCGAACAATTTTCCCAGAGTGCACCAGGGCTCCCGTCGTCAGCCTGTCTGCCCTCTCTTTTACTTTCATACTTTCTATTTTTGAGTTTTTGTTTGCTTGTTTCTCTCCTTATCATGCCATCTGGAATTCAACTCCATGGTTCTGATAAACATGGGGCACCACTTTGTCTCTCTTTCTCTCTCTCCTTCTCTCTCACTTTCTCAGATGGAATTGTGATTTAACAGGCATGACAGTACGGGGACAAGACTCCCAGCATGTGAAAACAAACAAACAAATCAATAAGATAAGTCTGAAATATGTACAGAATCTTATCATCACATGAAACTAAAAAATGTGCAAAACTGGCAGAGCTGCCCTGGTGCAGAGCAGAGAGAAACAGGAACAGCGAACAGATTTCAACTGTACGCTCTAACCTTTCTCGCCGGGGTCATCTGAGAGGTACAAGATGTTTCATTCAACATAAAGACCAGTAAGAAAGAAAAAGTTTTGGATTAGTACAATAAGTTGACTTGTACTTGCAAAGTTGCTTATGGTCAGTAGAATGTGTTCTAAGTAATACTCTAAAGTTACAAAAATTCCATCATCAACTACAACACACAAAACAAAAAAAATAATAGAACAAATAAATGTCTAATGTGGACTATCAAATTAAAGTGTTACCAAAATTCTGTCAGCATTTTCTACAGGCCATACAGTTAAAGTAAATGGAGATCTAAGGTACAGACAAGCTTCAAAAATCCTACACAGTAGGTATAGAAAGTACATTTTGACACAGCATGCATTTTTAACTGATCAGATGTTGAATCCGATAATGAAAAGTCGAAGTGTAAAAGTCCTCTAAGACATAATATTTCAGATAAATAGCAGCTTGATCACACATACAAGATCCAGCTGTAGACGTGTCTCACTGTTTGCCACATAAGTAAACTTGTTCCAAATGGAGCTACATCAATATATTGAAGTTAGAAAACCTAAAATCTACACACGAACAACCAATCATGAATGAAGCACAATACAAATGATTCTATTGGGAAAAGAGTGTTAATGTTTAAATGTCTTTAGAAGAAAATAAGAAAATGTTACTCTAGGGCACCAAACATATCAAGATGGATCTTGGACAGTTCATAACCTAAAGCTCTAAATCTCAAGTTTTACTAGCATAAGCAATTCAAGCAAATCTGATTGAATGAAGCCCAAAATCACATGATACGATTCACAAGGCTCAGAAAGAGACGCGAGAAATAAATGAACTCTTTCTTTAACCACTCCAGACATGAAAGAAAAATCAGTGAAAGAGGGAGACAGTAAAATACAAAGAGCACACTAAGGAGCAGGGAGAGAAACAAGGACAGAGATCGAAGGAGTCGATGTACGACCGGAGAACGAAGGAGACGAGAAAGAGATAAAACCCAGGCGGCCATGTGGGTGATTCCAGCCTCGGTCAGGTGTGTCCAAACAGCGGCGTGCTGAGACAGACAGGCGGGCACAGGCGGGCAGACTGGCGTCAGCGGCCACACGCATGCCCCGTCGCACCACACGCCAAGGGCCCGCATACCAGCGCTCCCACACGCGTGTACACAATGAGAGCTCAGTCCTGCATCACGCACCAGCGGCAACAGCAATGTGAAATATTCAAACAGGGACAAAGGTACAGCACAGGAGGGGTGTGAGGGGATCGTGGCGGAACGCCGAGGGGTGAGGATGGGGTGACAGGTGGGGAACGAGACCTGGAC